>NC_056727.1:523848627-523892859 GCF_019279795.1 Protopterus annectens | reverse complement strand
TCAGAGCCATCCTGAATTAAACATTATACTACTCAACATCCGCTACAAAGGATACTAAGCACAAGGAAGCCTGGGACCCTACAGTGGCTTTTGACACTTACATTGCCATGTCAGAAGCTTCACATCCACCCAATCATAAGGGTAACATCCACTGTAGTCTTCACCCTATCACATATCAAAACAACTCTCATTTTAAATCTCACCGAACGAAAAGCACCATAATACCCAACGAACCTACCAAAAGGATAAAGACTCCACAAATCCTGCAAAAATCTAGGCCAGAATAAGAACTTCTAAAGATTTCAATAGCAAATTCTACCTGGCTCCACCCCTGCTTTATGCCCTCCAATATATACCAACCTAAGGTAATGATTCAAATGCTAATCTATTAAATAAAATCACCAAATTCACGGCTAGGGCATCCTACCGTAGTCACCACTCTGTCTCACTTGCTGAACTGGGCTGGCTTGAACTCCTCACCTCTTTCAATGGTACCAACTGTCACCGCCCACAAACTAGTAAACCATCCACTAAAACGTCCCATCCGCTCCAGAACTACTCCAACCCTATCGTAGCTCACTCAGACCACTAAGATCCACAGCAACAAAATCACTTGTGATCGACCAAAGCCAATAACTCTGCTGGTGAAGTACTATTCTCCACCATAGCCAAAATTCATAACCCCTCCACCAATTACCTCCATACCATCATGCACCCACTTCAAAACTTTACTAAAAGTGCACCTAAAAACATGCTGGATATGCCCTTGCAACTCCCACTCTAATATCACTCACCCCATCCAACCACTACCTTTCTTTCCACCCCACTAACTACCTTGATTATAGCAAGCTCAGATGCTCATAAGCCTAGTACTTATACAGCAGGAACTTGTTATTGTAACATTTGTTAATGTCTGTTATGTACTTCGCAGATAAAGATTCTAGTTGTCTACTGATGTACTATGTTCTTCATCTGTAAATATGTTTGTAATTAATTGCTATGTTAATCAAATTGTTAATCGCTATGTAATCCAATGTAACAACTGTCTGTTTATTTTAACTGTGGAGCTTTTCTCCCCAGGCCTCCACTGAAAATGGACCTACGTCCAGTCGGACACTCCCGGTCAACAAATGTTAATAAATAAATAATTATTGTTAATTGTATTTGTAGTTGTTGGTTCTGTGTACTAAATATATGGGAAGAATATCTGGTAGCTAGAAAAGGATGACTAGTTTCTGTGTACAAAAGTAGATCTGAATCATGTCTTGTAAAATTCAGTCTGGAATACCCAACATGTCAACAATGTAAAGATCAGGAAAATATAATGAAGACAAGAAATACTTGGGTATATGTCTTATTAGAACAAGTCCAACATGGTTTCATGAGATATAAATCCTATCCCTTCAGCCTGACTATATCCTCTGAGCAAGCATCATTCCTCATGAGCAAATTATTCAAGCGTCTGTACAATTTTACCCATTGGATTATGTTACCCTTATAGAAATATGACCAATCCCGCACAGAAATCAGGATACATTAGCTTTTCAAAATATAAAATATTTCAGTCACTCAGTGCTGTCAAGAGTAGTTTTTTATTACTTTTTGTTCAAATAGATTAACTCCAAATTCCTTCACCACCATTTGAAGATTCCATACTTATCTCAGTCAGCATCAAACCTTCAAAACATTTAAAATGTTACACTTACAAGTGATTCTAAAATGCTGTCTCAGTCAGGTTGAATTAACCTATAATAGTTAGCCTCCTGTGATCAGTATGAAGTCATTCTGCCAAGAGATGCCAGTTTAAAATCAGTGTATCACAAAGACCCTTCTTCCCATCCTAATATTCCATTTGTTTGCCTTTACTCCACTAGTCTCACACACTACGTGACTGCACAAATTGGTCATAAATCAAATAAGTATGGATTGTTTTCCTCAAGCCTAGTCATTTATTCAATTATACACAATATTAGGTATCAGGGATTACACACTCATGTTTGCAAATTAGAAGGTTGATAAAATTCAATGATTCCCCTACTGTAGCCAAACATACAGTTTTCAAAGTCTTTATATTCAGCATTGTAATTAACTCATTAAAGAGTCTGGGTAAAGCCATTCAGTAACAGCGCTTTACTTGATGATGCTGTCATGTATGTTAACTATGCTATTCTAACTAATTAAGACAATTAGACTCACTCTACTCTTACTGACTCTACTGACTCCCTCACTGTATATATTCTCTCATTAGGCCAGCAGTCATTGTTAATCTTTCCAAGAACATCTAGACAACAATAACAAGATGCACAGCAGTCTGCCTTTTCTATCATGTATATACTGTATTATGGGATCAAAAATGTTGTATCGTGACAAAAAAATGCTTACAATCCTAGCCATGACTTTTTTAGCACCTGCAGTAGCCCAACAGCTTTCTAATCATACTTTAAGTACATTTCACCAAATATGGTAACATTTACCAAATAAAGCAAAATATGGTGCACTTAAAATATTATTAGAATCACAAATAGGTTTATAAGATCCTGATTACATGAAACAGTAGTAAGTGACATAAAACCCTGTTTTCATGCTATTTACTGCCTTCTTCAGTACTATGAGAAACATACTGGACTGATAAATAATAAATTGCAGGATTCTCTCAAGGAAGTTCAAAGCTTATCTCATTTCTAGTTATGTTTCATATTTCAAGAATCCAAAATACATTCACAACCTGGTCACAGAGATTCAAAATACATAAACATTTAAAAGGGTTATAAATTATTACAGTAAGAACAGAGACATTATTTGATCTACATATAACATAACTGTTTTTGCTAACAGTGCCAATCAAATTGTCCACAGGGTAAGAGCAGATGAAAATTCAGGCCCTTCTCCAAATCTATATTTTGATCATCAAAATCATCTTTATCTGATACAACCATAATGAATGAAGTATCATCTAAGTTTGGCAAACAGGGAGATTCAGGAGATGAACCAAATAACCCTAAAAGATCGAAACATCAGGACTGTTCTTCTTTTCACACCCTTTAGATGAAAATGCAGAAGGTGTAATAGAAAATAAAAAATAACAATTCCATAGACTTTCCATCTACTCATGAACACCTGAATGTAACTTGAGATTTGGAAACCAATTATCTTGCTTTTTAAAATATTTCTAGTACTGCAGTAAATGGTAAAACTATTGATGTACTAAATAAAAGTTTAAGTGTCACATCTTCATGAGCCACTACTGAATATTAAATAGTTCAGGATACAGACATCTTAGCTATCAAATCTAATTTGATTTTAACTTCCTCAAAATCAGAGGTCATCCTTGCTGCTCTAATCATTTGACCTTTATTAATACTCTTTTTCTGACTAGGTGGGTGACTACTATTGTATTGTAAATAAAAATTACTGAACATGGGCTTTCTGTATAATCTGGATTTAAAACCTTGACCTGTATTTAGATATACATTTAGATTTGACCTTGTAATTTCAGGAGAAAATCAATATTTTTCTTCAATACCAGATTGAATCAGGAGACATTTCTGCCAATTTGAACACTGAGCTATAGGTAACACATCTTAAAGCACGATATCTTTACATTTTGTCTAAATTTCATAAATCTTTATTACACCCATCTGGTCAACCAATAATATTTGGCAGAGACACTATATCTGAACTGCAGTCAGACATTTGAAGACTTACCTTAATCCCCTTTTAGAGAAGATTTCAACATGCATCAGTGACACCAGACAATTTTTACAACTTATGTCAGAACTTCACATCACCTCCTATGATTTACTTTGTATGTTCAATGTAGAATCTCTTTAAACTAATATCCTGCACAAACTGGGAATAGAGCCTATTGAGTTCTGGGTAGAACTCCGTGCCATATGTACTTTAGAATCAATGATTATTTTTATTACAGTTGTCAGAAACTGTGCTGAATAAAATCTGTTATTCTATAAAGGAGAATGCTACTTACAACTTAAAGGCACAGTCATGGGCACTTCCTTTGTACAGATTTATATTGACTTATTTATGGTGTGTTTTGAGTACCACCACATCTAAAATTTACAATCAAAGAGGTTCTTTGTATGTGTGAATGAATGTGTGACTAATACAACTGTTGAATGCTTTGTTATGGACCAAATACCAATCTCACTAAATTTTTGACTTGTATTAACAGCACAAACTTTCTTTAGTGATGCTGGGGGTGGTCTGAAGTATTAAGGTGGCTTTGGGCATTAATCTGTGGTATAAAATTTGTACTGAATTTGTTTTAGTATATTGGCAATGTCTTCTGGATCAGAGTAGGTGGTGCTATTCTGAATAAGTTCACAGCACTGTTGAGTGTTATTTCTTAGTTTCCTAATGCAGCTAAAGCAGGATTTGTAATTGACCTTAGCTTCTGATGCTAAACTAAGTTCATAGATTGCTTTAGCAGACCTAATGATAGTTTTAAAATGTTAGTCAATTTCCTGTGGTTAGCCTTGATATGAGGGTCTTTTGGCCTGTTATATACATTAAAGAGTGATTTCTTTTATTTTGGAATTTGTTTATGCTAGTAAAGCACTGGAGTGGTTTGCTTTAAAATTTACGTATATGTTTAAATCTGGCTAGGACTGACAGTTTTATACATTCAAGCTGCCATAGAATTTCTTTGTGAAGCTACCTGTGATGGTAACATCTGGGGTGATCCTGCTATATGTGAATTGTGAAACTCTATCATAAAATTTGAAGAGACTGATTCAGTGGGTTTAGAAATCTCACATACGAAGGTAAATACTTTATGATCTGACTTAACTGGGCAATGAGATGTCCAGGGGATATTACATGAAGAAGCAATACTCATAAGGACTAGGTTAAGCATATTATGTCCTCTAGTAGGCTTGTTATCAATCTGGTTGAGAGAGTTTTAGTTTAGTAACTTTTGGGCATAAACATTTGGACATTGGTAATATAACTAAAGCAGTTTAGCTAGGGGTAGTTAAAGCCACCTGCAGAAATGAAGATATTATTTATAGCGCGTTCATCAAGCACACTTAGAAACCTTACACAGTTTTCAAGAGATATAGAAGGTGTTCTACAACAGGCTATAAACTGATTGTTGGTCCTGTTTAGTCTAATTTGGGCTCAATGAGTTCCATTTATGGGACTTTGGGAATCTGCCTAGAGATGATATAATTCCTAACAAATAAGGAGGTGCCACCATAGCTGCTATCAGGTCCAAAGACACAACACACAAGTATGGAGGGAGTACTTTCTGAACATGTAAACCCAGTTTCAGTAATTACACAGATATGCTCATCTTTGAAATGCAGGAGAGCTTCAGGGTAAGGCAGTTTGTTGTTAAAACTTGTGGTACTGAGCACAGCTACTTTAATATGATCCTTTTTTGGATTTGTTTTGTTAGTTATGCTGGGATGTCCATTAGCTGGACACTGCTTAATATAAGCACTAAGGGGGTAGGTAGCAAAGGCTTTAGCCAGTATGTGGAAGACTTGAAGGGAGAGGTCCAGGTCATCCTTTGTAAAGCAAGTAGGATTGCTGAGTATATCATTTTATGATGACACATACTACATGCCCCTGGAATTACACTAACTATTTATTCAGTTGTTGAAGCCAATTATTCTTTCTTCTTCTGCACTTGGAGAAGGAAGGATTCCACTCAGGAATAGAATCTTACCTGTATGTGTAGCATGCTAGAAGAGTTCTGACATGTTTCTCTGCATATCATTCAGGGTTTTACATCTTAAGTCATTCACCCCCACATGGAACATCACAGTGTTGTAACCATTTTTATTAAGTGAAGGGGTCTTAAGGGCCCTTAAAATATCTAAGATCCTAGCACCCAAAAGACAATTCTCCATAACCCTGTCTTTGTCCAGCCCAGTGAGAGGCGAACCTTTGATAATGATTATAAAGTCAACAGTCACTAAAACATTTCTATTTGTAGATTAGTCTGGTGTATTGGATTTGAGATAATTTATTTTTGGCGACTCTGTTGAAAGTTTGCTCGAAGGTTATGTGGTGCTGGATTTTTTACTGAGACCTAGTCTGGTGGGTCTAAGAGGCTTTGGCAATGATTTTTACAGCCTCAGCATAAGACACTTTAATACAGGTTGGTGTAGAGTATGATGGTTGTGTGTGTTGCTCACAGTCCATTTTTTTATTTTATGTATTTATTTTTTTTTAGAATAAGACACCCATATTTGTTAAATATTTGCATCTCTCGCAAACATAATCTCTTGAGATGAGTAAGGGTTCATTATCTGTGATCATAAGTCAGTTGCCACACTAAGGATTCCAAGTGCTATGAGACTGGCAGAAGAAGGGAAACAAGCAGGCTGACCTTCCATCTTGGTATTGGACTGTGCACTAAACAAGCAGGCTGACCTTCCATCTTGGTATTGCACTGTGCACTGAACAAGCAGGCTGATCTTCCATCTTGGTTTTGCACTGTGCACTGAACAAGCAGGCTGACATTCCATCTTGGTATTGGACTGTGCAGTAAACAGACAGGAAGATATGAAGGAAAGGGTAATTCAAGCTTCCAACTTCCTAACATTCACCAGTATGATCAGATAAGAGGAGACTGAGTGGCGCTTACAAAGACAATTTGTAGGAAAGGCAGAAAAAGAGCCAAAAGCAATACTGGCTGGTTTGGTGGGCACCCTTAATTCAGGATCTATGGAAAACAGTGGAAGGGAAGAAGTATTTAAAGAGCTAAAAGAGAGTGACTGTAAAATGATAGTTTTGCAGTTAATGACAACAAACAATGAAGATTGAGAGGGATGGAGTGTTATGGCTAAATCAACATAAGAAGTAGACAACAAGAGAGACACCGTGTTTAAGAACACAAGAACGAAGGTGGGTAAGTTGGATTTTCAGCCACTCTTGCTGGATTGACTGAGACTAGCATAAACAGGCTACTGTCTTTCTGATAATCCTGCTGCTACCATTGAACTGTAATCGCTGTCTCTGTTCACTATGATTTTATGGAGTATAGCAGTACTGGCACATGTGACTTGTGTAGCAGTTCTTGTACATTTATGAATGCCTCCACCATATTGTTTGCCCTCATTTGCAGTTGCCTTCACATTCAGTATTATAATGTTGTCAAAAGCAGCCATTTTCGAAGTCACCATCTCCCTCAGCTCCTTCTAGCTAGGATCAGACATAAAAACTTCTCCAAAGCTGATTACAGCCTCCAGAGGGATGGTATAAACAGCTTCACAGCCCCCTCCCCCTCTGTAGGAACTGGCACCAATATCAAAAACTACACCAAAGCACTATACAAGCATTTATATAGATGCATGGAATCAGGAATACCTGACAGGACTAAATTATCCTCCGCAAGGAAGAGTAAACCTGTCTGATGGACATCTGTAATAAATAAACTCTATAACAAAAGGAAACAAATTGCTGTCCAAGACCAAGAAGGAGCAGGTGGCCAACTGGAAGCAATGTCTCCTTAGCATGAACAAGCAAATAACAGTACTAGTGAAATCCTCCAAAGCAAACTTTGAGTCCAAATTGGCCACATCTACTAGTCCACAACCTCAAATGAAGCACCCAGATCTGTTCAGAACTGGTGGTCAAGGACACCATATATACAAATGCTGTAGATATAGCAAACTTGCTGGCTGACAGATTCAGCAAAAAATTCACTCCTCTGTCCCTCCAGTCAGTAAATCAGGACAACCCCAGTACCTGACCCCTTCCCATTATATCTAGGGAGCAGGTCATCACTGCTCTCTCAAAGGTAAAAAATGCAGCCTCCATGGGACCCAATAACATCCCAGACTACATCCTATGTGAATTCAGGCAGGAACTTGCAGCAACATTAAGCTCCTTATTCAGTCAAAACCCGAGTACCAGTTTCATCCCAGCTGAGTAGAGGACACCCACTGTCATCCCTTTACACAAAGGTGGAGCATCGACCGATCCAGAAAATTATAGATCCATCAGCCTAACTAGCCTGATATGCAAGGCCATGGAATGGATTATCATGGACATCATTGACAGGACATTGGTAACCACCAAACACTTGATCCCACACAGTTTGGCTTCATCAAGGGGAGGTTATGTCTGCTAAATTTGGTCGACTTCTTTGAGACAGTCACCAAAGCCATGAATGAGGGGAACATCATGCATACCACCTACCTTGACTTGGCCAAAGCCATTGACACTATTCCCCACTCGGGCATAATAGATAAACTCTCTCAACTAGGCATCAATCCATATGTTACCAGATGGGTAGAAAACTGGTTCACTGATAGAACCCAGCTAGTCAAAATAGGGGAAGCCACATCAAGCAGTAGACCCATAACAAGCGGCATACCCCAGGGCTCGGTCTTGGGGCCCTCTGTTATTTGGGATATACTTTTCTGAGGTGCAGGCCAAAACCAGCGGGCTACAGCTGACTAAGTTTGCAGATGACTGCAAGCTGGGTGCTGTCATCAATTCCCCTAGTGATGTGGACATCCTCCAAGAAGGTCTCACTCAGACAAATGATTGGTGCCAGAAACATGGCCTTAAGCTGAATACCAAAAAATGCATCATCTTCCCTTTTGGGGAGAGTGATGTCTCCACTAATTAACACATTAATAACAATGTCCTAAGCACGCATTCAGTCGTGAGGGACTTGGGCACCCAGCTTGATAGCAACCTGAATTTTGGCCACCATGTTGCTTCCATTGTATGGAAAACCTTCTACTTGGCCAACCTCATATGTAAAGGTATCTCATCCAGGGACAAGGAGGTCATAACATCTGTGTAGTCTTCCTTTATAAGGCGCATTATTGAGTACAATGCCCCTTTTGGCATGTACCTCACAAAGCACATGCAGCAGCTGGAGAGACCACATAGGTTCCTCACCAGGAGAATCCAGGGCCTCAAACATTTACCATACACAGAAAGGCTAAAAGCCCTATGCCTCTACTCAGTTTCATATAGACTCCTCAGTGGTGAACTCTGTCTGCCATACAACACGATCACTGACCCCACCTTGACGGAACTGCTGCATATCCGCAATTCAAGCTCCATTCGAGTAACTCGCACATGTGGCCTCAACCTGGTCTATGACATCAACAGGACCTGTTGGCGGGACAGATTTGTGTCCCAGAGACTCCCCCCATCTATGGAACAGACTTTCTCTCCACATCAAGCAAAGTACCTCTTTACCCCTTTTTAAGCGCAACCTGGATAACTGAATGGGAAACAGAAAATATACCCCTGGGATTCTACTCATGTCCCTGCTAGACAGGGGCATCGGGTACTGACTTGTCTAAACATGGGCTAAACTCTTGGCTAGGCTTATAAGGGCCTCAGGGCCAATAGCCTAGTAACCTCCTATGATCCTATTTCCATCTCATTATGTACTCCTTTGCATGCTATACTAGGTGTGATATTACCTCACTGCAGTTTATTCTGGAACATCTCCACTCCCTGTTTCCTGAGGCTCATCATGCAGCTTTGCCTTTCACATTGCACTGTTTGTTTCTGAACCCTAGAGTGTTCTTTCCAGGAACCTATATAGCTTCTCTGTACGATGAAGCACTCAAACTGAATTATGAACTTTAATGGATGGCATCCTTTCAAATGGAGAAAATGGATGGCTAACTTGGTAGTTTTCTTAGATTTTTCTAAGACCTTACTGGGGCATTCAGTCTAATAAAGAGCAACATTTGACTAATCATCCTAGAAACAAAATCTTTATAGTAAAGTTATTAACTGGATCTCCAAATGTGTCCACTTTGGTCATTCTCTTTTAAAATTGATTGTGATTATCTTGCTCTTCCTCTTTACTACAAGGACTCCTCCACAGATCCATATTTGCATTATCTCCTTTTTCCCTACATGTTAACTTAATGATTTATAAGCTACTTTTATAACAAATAAATATGGGTAAAAAGGGAAAATGTTCTATCTGTCTCACACGAGATAAGCATATGTAGTCCCACAAGGGTTAGCAGTGGGTACTGTCCTCTTTTTTATTTGTTAGTAATATGATTTTTTATTAGTCCAGACAACTTATTCACTATGCAGATTACTCTGTGATACTTGAATCTTCAAATTGTCCCCCATCTCTCAATGCTGTTCTCCAGGTCTCCCACGACTGCAAACTGCACAACAGGTGCCATTGTGGGACTCTGGAAGATTGATCCACTTTTATGACAGAGTTTATTCTGCAACCTGACAAAGGAAATCCAGTTAAAGTGAGTTTATTCTGCAACCTGACAAAGGAAATCCAGTTAAGCTGTAAACTTTGGACTTCACTAAACTGCCTGAGTCAGTCTCTCAGAGGAGACTGACAGGTGAACAGAAAGGAATACGGAGAACCAGAGACATTGAGGTATCTAGCAAGAAGAAAAAAGGACACAAATCATTTCATAAGAAACAGACATGGTTTACTGGGCAAAAACAATATCCAGCTTTACTCTGGCTCATATCTCCTACTCAGAGGGGCTCTTTGCCAAACATATAAAGGTATGTCAAACCCAGAGCTGTTGGACATGCTACATCTAAAGAAATCGCAACCCCTCCGAGCTACACATTCCAGGGACCTAAACCTTGTCACCACAATAAACAGAACATGCTGGAGGGATAGATTCCTGTCCCAGAGACTTCCCATACTCTGGAACAAGCTACCCATCTATGTCAAGCAAAGTTCCTCATTAACATTCTTCAAAAAAAATCTTGATGAGTGGATGGGAAATAGGAAATACACCCCAGGGATAACTTCTGTGACTCTGTTTGACAGGGGCATAGGAAATTAACTTTCTTGGGTTGGTGTTAGCCAGGGAACTTTGTTGGCTAGGCTTACTTAGGCTCTTGGGCCGATAGCCTAGTACCTACCTATGAACCAGTTGTTCTGGGACCAGTACTCTAACTTCTTTGTGCTAGGCATTATGAGAGACATTAAGGAAAGTTTGTCTTATTTAAGGATGACACTAAGACAAAAGTGAGAGCGGAAGATACGGGTGGAAGTTTTCAAATGGACCTGATAAAAGTGAATATATAGCCTTTGAAGCCATCCTTGCAACCAACCACTTGCATTTGGTTTACTCAGCTTGGGGTAATCCCCGGAGCATGTGCAGAAATGTATTGGTATTAGGTATTTCCATGTAATGTAATCAATGCCGGTCATTCAGCTGCCTTACAGCTATACCTTTACAAAATCAGGTCACTCATTTACCCCACCTGCTGACAAATCATTTGGTCTATTGTAAGACAGTTATGTGGGGCCAAGCCCTCCACATCATCCATTTCACCTTTTCCCTCTTTAATGGATTATTCATCTACTCCACATTTCATGCCACAAAAGTCATAACCTCTCCAAATAAGCTTATTATTATTTATTGTAGCCAGTTCTTTTACATCATATTGTTTGCATCATGGGGTGTTTGGACTGCATTTATATAATTTTTACTTATGCACTATATCCATTGTTCCACAGATAATATATAGACACGATACGAATGCATGTGTTTATAATTTGCCAGTTCAAACGTTTGGTCCGGTCATTAGAATGTAGCGTTTGAATGAGCTTACATGTTTTAAAGGTTTTTATTAAATTATATTTTGATATTAGATAAGGCGGCAGCGCTGGTACAGTGGTTAGCATTGTCACCTCACAACAAGAGGTTCTCTGGTTCGATCCTCAGCTGGGGTGCCTTTTGTGCGGAGTCTGCATGTCTTCCCTATGGTCAAATGGGTTTCCTCCGGGTGCTCCGTTTTCCTCCCACATCCCAAAGACATGCTGTAGGTGAAATGGATACTCTAAATAGGCCCTAGGTGTGAGTGAGTGCGTGTGTGTGTGCCTTCTATGGAAGGTTGGGCGCCGGGCTGGCAACTCGACAACATAAAACTCCACTTTCAGTCATGAGCGGATAGGTGATCCACTGTGGTGACCCCTAACTGGGAAAAGCCAGAAGAAGAAGATATTTTGATATTAGATATGTTAGTTTTTGGTGATGCAATCAAGCATATGCTAGAGTGTTACATCTGATCACTTATGTGTTATTTTTTAGTGAGACATTAATATCTGCTTCGGGGGTCTATGACAACCTGACACACCGTGTTTTAAGTATACGTACAGGAGTGTACAGGAGGTTAGTTTCACGATTATGAAGCAGCAGTCATTAAGAATACATCATTGAATGTGGGATTCTTTTAAGTTTTTTTTTTAGTAAGTAGTAGCTATTACTATGTGAATTAGTTTTCAGTCATTTATGTATGTATATTCGTTATATTTTTCAATATGTTTTATGAGATGTGCACATGCAGCAATGTTTTGTTTAATTAATTAGTCAGTGGTTATATGATTTAGGCTTGACCAATGTGGGATAAAACATAACACTAGTTATTATATGTTAAAAGTTTATGTGTTATATTTATACTAACCAATGTAATAATTAAATTAAATAAAAATATTAAAGTAAAAAATATATATATATATATATATATATATATATATATATATATTTACAATGAAAAATTAACAGTGTTATTATTGAATAATTGATTAAATAATAACATAAAGTACTTACTAGAGTATATTTGGGGTCAAACAGTCTGGGGTCGAACTGTCCACTAAATAAATCACATATACAATACATATAAATTTATACATGAAATTATATAGAAATGCATTGGGGTTGAACCGTACGGGGGCAAACAGTCTGGGGTCGAATAGTCCTGCTTCCCTCCAGGTGTATCTTAAGTTAAATCCTACTGACACCTCTAGGTGTTAAATATTGCTTGTTCATATTTTCATCAATAATTCCAAAATCATGCTATGTACAAGGTTTTAAAAGATTGCATCTTAAAACCTACAAAATAGCAAACTCAACTATATTAATATTTGACCTTTGTCTAGTCTAGATAAATAGATATTAACTGTAGTTTTTATTATATTAATTTATATACATATATAATTTTCACATTTTCTAAATATCTCAACAACCAAGTAACATACATAGAACTCCCTAGCCTCATATGAAAGCTCTCAGCTAGATGAATAAAATGCTGCTGACAGTATGTGTGTAACATGAGTGGTTGCTGAGATATTGTAAGCTGTTTACAAAATATTACAAAATATTACAAATGAATCGTGCCATTCCAAATAGATCCAAGAAGCTCTCCTCCAAAAAAAGGAAGCCAATCTGGTGGTCCCCTGCCATAACCAAACTATATAACAGAAGGAAGAAATTGTTGCAGAAAAGAGGAACATCCCAGGATGCAAAATACTCCCTTACCAGCCTCAGTAAGAAGCTGAGATCCCTCATAAAATCCTCCAAAGCTAGATACAAAAATAAAATTGCCAAAGATTCCAAGGATAACCACAAGGCATTCTACAGTTATGTCAAGAATCTAAATGGCAATGCTCAGATCTGCTCTGAGCTACAACAGAATGGCATTAAATATACTGATCCCAAGGATATTGTCAATATCCTGACAGATCGATTCAGTGTCAACTTCACCACCTTCTCACCCCCTAAAGGGCCTATCTCAATGCCAAAAGATTTCCAAATTCCGGACATCCTGGGCTGTGTTCTACATGAACTACAAAATAAACTGGCACTTCACCTAAGTGTCAAGTTTAATCATAGCTTCACCTCAGGCTTCGTGCCCAGTGAATGGTGCACAGCTAAAATTATAACACTCCACAAGGGGGGATCCACCTTGGATCCCGGGAACTATCGTCTCATCAGTCTGATGAGACTGATCTGCAAAACCATGGAACGCATTATCATGGAACTTGTAAACAAAGACATTGGCAACCTTCAAACACTGGACCCTGCCCAGTTTGGTTTTGTAAAGGGCCAATCTTGTCTCCTCAATCTGATTGACTTCTTCAAATCAGTCTCCAGAGCCGTGGATGAGGGCAAAGCAGTCCACACAGCGTATCTGGACCTCGCCAAGGCCTTCAACACCATCCCCCACTCTGGAATCATAGATAAACTCACTAAGCTGGGCATTCATCCCTACATCACTCGATGGGTTGCCAACTGGCTTACTGACAGAACTCACACTGTAAAAGTAGCCGACTCAAAATCCAGCTCTAGACAAGTGACAAGTGGAGTACTTCAGGGTTCAGTCCTGGGACCAGTCTTGTTTGGCATCTACTTCTCTGAAGTACAGGCCAGCACTAAGGGACTCTGGCTAACAAAGTTCACAGATGACTGCAAACTGGGAGCCATTATTGAATCCAAGGAAACAGCTAGAGAGTACTAGAAACCATTATTAGCGAGACTTCTTTAGACAACACTAACAACCAATATTGTTTTAACAATTAATTGTTTTAACAATCAATTAATTAATAATCAATTTCGGTTAATGTATTTAAATGTTAATGCTGGTTGTTAGTGTTGTCTGAAGAAGTCTCGCTAATAGCGAGATGAAAAGCATTTCATGTAAATAAAAGTTAATTTTGTTAAAGTGGTGACTGCATTTATAGTTTGGCAGTTCTTATGGTGAATGGTGTCTAGTACTCTCTGTTTCCTTGGATTTTTCATTGTATTTTTCCTGCTCACTAGCCATTATTGAATCCCCAAATTATGTGGATATTCTACAAAAGGGCCTTACAGAAACAGATGCTTGGTGCCAGAGCCATGGGGTCAAACACAGTGCCAAGAAATGTATAGTTATCCCCTTTAGGAAGAAACATGTACCCATGAATTGCCACATAAGTGGCAGTACACTAAACACCAAATGTGTGATAAGGGACTTTAGGGACACAGGTGGACAGTGGTCTCACCTGCGATAACCACATCACCACAACAGTCGGGAAATCCTTCTATGTGGCACACCTCATCACTAAGGGATTTTCATCCAGAAAAAAGGAGATCATTGTCCCACTGTACTCATCCCTCATTAGACCCATTATAGAGTACAACACTTCATTTGGCATGTACCTCACAAGACATCTGCAACAACTGGAAAGGCCACAGAAATGACTCACAAAAAGAATCACAAGCCTAAAGCAGATGCCCTATTCTGACAAAAAAAACTCCAGCTATACTCTGTCGCACATCACCTACTCAGAGGCGATCTCTGCTTAACATAGAAGGCCATATCAAACCCAGAGCTGTTGGACATGCTACACTTAAAGAAATCGCAATCCCTCAGAGCCACACGCTCCAGGGATCTAAACCTGATCACAATGAACAAAACATGCTGGAGGGATAAGTTCCTGACCCAGAGACTCCCCATACTCTGAAATAGACTGCCCATACATGTCAAGCTGAGCGCCTCTTTGGTCTTCTTCAAAAGGAACCTTGACGATTGGATGGGAGATAGGAAATTCACCCTGGGGATCATGTCAGTCACCCTGCTAGACAGGGGACCAGGGAAGTCAATATTCTGGGAAGAAATAGCCAGGGAATTGTTATGGCTAGGCTTGTATAGGCCCTACTGCCGATAGTCTAGTACCAACCTATGAACCTATAATAGCTGCTGTGTTTACTGTGACTTATAAAATTCATTTTAAGACTTAGAACCTAAGAATACTATCAAAATAGTTGTGTGAAAGAGTTTGTCATTTATACTACTTTCATAATCTTTATGGTTCCAGATATATGAACATTTGTTTGAAATGTGAGGATATAATTTGATTCTGTGAAAAGGCTTTGGCTCCGCCCATTGGAAGTTACAGTGCAAACTTCCTGAGCTCATTGGAGTGAATGAGTTAACTCAGAATTCACTATACTTCATTTTCAGTGTGCCAAGTTGGGTGCTCATCATTAACTTCTCCAGTTTTTCTCAAACATTGTTTTTTTCTTGGAGCATTTCCTTCTGAGGACTTGAGAGGCAGCCTTCTCAGTAGAAACACTCCTCATTGGGTTCATAGAGATGCAGTGACATCAAACCTCTGTATGTGGGAATTTCTTGTCTATTCCTTATCCCATCCTTCTCAACCCACTATCCATGTTACCATCTACTTTCCTTTACCCCTCCTTCTAGGTTCAGGATATTGTCTGCTCACGTCAACCTTTAAGCACTGCTGATTCAATATTATGCTCTTCTATTCATCTGCACATGCTTTAATACATGTTATAGTCCCTGCCTTAGAACACAGTTCATTAAAATCTGTGTTATATCCACTAAAAAATCCCAGATTATGTCCTTTCAGAGCCCGTCATCCCTCATTTGACTCTTTGTACACAAATTCCACAGGCTTCTAATGATGTGCTACCTTATGCCAGCCAGCTGAGCAGAAGTAAAACATACAAGATGTCAGTCCATCCAGTCTTGTCCAACCTCTCACCTTTCCCCATTCATCTATAACATAGTCTCGCTGTACAAAAGGGGCCAACTCCATTTTCACCAATGCTCTCACACTACAAGAGAGGAAACCATCATGTTGTTGTGTCATCATTCATTTCAACTGTTTGTGTAACTCACATCTAGTGTTAGATTATGATAGGTCATGGCATTTCAGGCAGTCACCCAGTGTCCATGGCTTCAGGAGTCCACTGCCATCTAGTTGTTGTAGAAAGTTGTTTCTATTACTGTTAATGCACTCCTTCTGCTGGCATGATTAAGTGTACAATGTCTGCGTTTCAATATTCAAGTGATGGTGACTTGCTACACATGATGATCACAGGCATATTGCACCTAATCTTGCATAATTAACAGACAGGTTACAGCAAATTATCCTGGTCGGGTTGATGTCAAATCTTCTCGTATCGTAACTCACAAATTTGCAATGATTTTTGTGACCATGAACTGAGCATTGGAGAGAATGACTACATACATTACAGAAGTACTATGTAACTGTTGCATGCCACTGCAGCAGGTTCACATATTAAATCGCATTAATTTATCTTACACCACAGTCAAAAGCACCTCAAAATGGCTGGCTTAAGCAAACCTGTTTCAACATTGCAAAGAACAAGTTCCAAACATCAAAGGTAATAAATTTGCAGCTCATAAGCATCACACCCAGTGTAATAAATTACTATTTACAAGCTCATGTTGCAATTATGCAGGTTTAAATTCAATCATATCAGCTTCTCAAAAGCAACTCAGCACTTGTCTTGGCACCTGCTTCTGTCTTACCTTAGCAAGATTTTCTGACAATTTACTGACTAATCACATAGATCCCAGTGAATGTATGACCCTGTTCCTCTGGACCTCACCAGTCCACCCCTTCTGTCAGCCCTTTTGTTTATTTTACTCACAAAGAAAAACTCTTTAGTTAAGAATATTCTGCTACCTAGACAGTCGGATGATGTGAGTCAGTCCTGGTTGAGGTAGTCGCTGATCAAGTCGCTAAATAAGTAATTCAGTAATTTTGCAGAAAATTACTATAGTTAATGTGATGCCCACACCCCCGGAAATGGCTCCTCAATCACAGGCAAAGGCATCAAAGAAGCTCTCACCTTGTCTCCTGCCTTGTCTACCTTTTGGCACTGTTCACAGGTCCTGCAGTACCCTGTTGCATCTCTTGAAGTTTCAGGCCATTAGAAGTTCTGCATAATACGCCTCTTTGTACATTTTATGCCCATATGACCTGCAAAGGGAATATCATGAGCTATGGCTAGAAGCACCAGAGGGTAGACTCTAGGCATTACCAACTCCCCCTCTAGCCCTCCCTCAGGGGTCCACCCTCTGTACAGTAACCCTTTGTCCCAGTATACAGCTTCCCCCTTTCCTTGAGAATCAGGTGCCTCCCTAGCTACCTGCCTCAGACCTTACAATGTAGGGTCTGAGAGCTGAGCCTGTCTCAACTCTTTCCTTGTAACCCTTCCCAGCTCCCCTTCCACAGGAAGTCTGGCATCCTCTGACAGTGGTGCCTCACTGCCAGCCTGGGTACTACTACTCACCTCTACCTTTGCAGTTACCCTGTCCAAGGGAACATCATTACCCACAAGCAGCTGTGTCTCACCTTCAGTCTCACTGCTACAGCATAGCTCAGTCCCTGATGTAATCACCTCACCAGTCCTGGCTGCAAGTATGCAGTCTGTCTGGGTCACCCCCAAGCTACCAGACCTACATGCTTGTCTCCTAGCCTCACTGCGTGTAACTGCATAAGTGTCTCATCCAAATCCTTCCTTCTCAGGACATCTGCAGGATGGTAGCTTAGTACCCCTGTTGTCTCAAGACATCCTACTATTGGCATTTTGTCTTTCCCATTTACTGGCTCCCTCACCTTTGGTTTCCCACCTTGCCTCCATGGACACCTGTATGCCACATGGCCCCACTGGTTGCATTCAAAACATTTAACTCTAGCTCCTGGACGAGTATGTGGAATAGTGGCTTCCCCTGCTGACAGATTCTGTTGGGGCAGTCTGTGCTGTCCACCATAGGCTCCTTTAGACCCATGAGCAGTACTGGGGGTCCCCTTCCTGTGCAGGGCTGCACTGCTTGCCAGGTATAGGTCTTCCTTATTCCCCAATTCATCTGAAGTAGCACATTGCCTATCAGCTAACCAGATCCTTATGTCCTCAGGCAAAGTGCTAAGGGCTTGTTCCCTCACCAAAAGGTCTGCCAGCCCTTCAAAAGTGGTGACCTGACATCCACTCACCCAGCTATGAAAATAAGTGCTCAGTTCAGCAACATATTCACACACACTTTCATCTGCCTTGTGTCTATGCTCACAAAACTTTTTCCTATACATTTCAGGTGTTAGCTTAAAACATTCTAAAAGACAATTTTTTATAGCAGTATAATCAAAACATGCAATGTCAGACATTTTAGTCAATGCATTTACAGCTTTACCATGGAGTAAGGGGGTAAGGAGCCTTTGGTCAACACTATACTGTTTGCATACCCTCTTAAACATATGAACAAAACTATCAAAGTTATCTCCCTCTTTATATTGAGGAAGAAATTTACTGGCCTGTTGTGCTTCTGGGGTCCAGTTATTCCCTTCCCCATTACCTCCATGACTCTGGTGAAGAGTCAGCATTTCCCTATCATGCCTCCTCTGATGCTCCTTTTCTTCAGTTTCTATCTACAAATGCCTGGCCTCCAACTCAAGTCGCTTTAGCTCCAGCTGGATTTTTAAGTCCACTGCTAAAGGGTTGAGCTGTCCATTCTCCGAGGATATTGTATCTCTACTGCCAGTCTGATTGTCCTTCACAGAAAGGTTTAGCTGTCCATTCACCGAGGATATTGTATCTTCACTGCCAGTCTGATTGTCCTCCTGGATGCTGTTTTCTGATGCAGCTATAACCAAGGCTGCAATCAGGTCTGCCTTAGTCAGGTTTCCATGCACCAGTCCCCTAGCCTGGCACATCTCCACCGGCTGGCTCCTTGTCAGCTTTCCATACTCCTCTGCTGACATGCTGCCTGCTCACCCTGACTAACTAAGCCAACAAAAGAAATAAAACAATTGTGATCTGAACTCTGAGTATTCACTGCATGGCTATTTTAGAGTACAAAACACCTTCAGAGATCACTGTACATACGCTACAGGATTCACTCTACCCACACCACAACAAGCCATTTAGTATTCACCAACTAATTAATATGTGATGTGGATATCCACCGCCACCACAAATGTGAAGTGGATTCCACCATTGCCACCATATGTGATGCCCGCACCCTGGCCCAACAATCAAGGAGCCTCAGTCCTCACCACTAACACCAGAGAAGGTGTCTCATATAAAAGGAAAGGATAACAAATACACACAGTAAAGTACAATTTCCCTTAAGTGCACACAGAGATCACAGTCAGTCTGGGGCTGGTTACTCCCTTGCTCCCCAGGTCCCCAATAAGACTCCCCACTGGCACAGCTATAGGGTCCAGATCTCAGTCTAGCTGGCAAGGTAACCTCCAGTACCCTCTCTGTCCAACCAGTGCTTTGTGTCCCTGCCCAAGTAGCTGAAACACACACACTTTGAGATAAGTATTTATACAACTTCACAGACACTCCTGGGAAAGGCTGACACAGATTCAACAATTTGTGCCCCTTTACCCAAACTATATGGTAGTAATCATTGCCATTATCAGCTACCCAAAGGCCCTTAAAAGGGTGTCCAATTATTACTGTGCAATATTATTATCCAATAGTAGTGCAACATAAGCAATCTTAAGGCTTTGGAAGGGCTTATTACAGGATCACGTTTAAGCATGCAATGTACTCTAGAGCTTAATTATCTCTACATAAACCAGCCACAGTTAAGAGGTTTTAAAAATATTTACATATAAACACAAGACAATACTACTACACCACAGTGCTATTCAAGAGTTCAGAGATCCCATAGAAACTTAAAATAAATCAGTATTACAGTTCTGACATAACAGAAAAACAGTCTAACTTTCTTCTAATTTCCTAGCTATTACTACAAGAAAACATACTTCTGAAATAACTTACTTAAGACACAGGCAGAGTGCTGATGAGATGGATATCAAGACAAAAATGCTTAATAATCTCTGGTTCTCACTGTTTAAATTGAAACTGCAGTTCTGATAAAACATTACATCATTTGTTTACACTTCTCTGCTCCCCAGGCCACATGGAAACTGTATTTACATTATTTTACACTTAGAGCAAAAAAGGACATTCCACATGTAAATTCTCGTCATTAACTTTAGCCTCAAAACAATAGGCAGAATGCTTACTCCAGACTCATCGACTCCAAATGGCATACAAAACATAATTTTAATTTCAAAGAACATTTGAAATGCTTGGCTTAGTTTTCCTTACAGCAGATGGCAATGTTGCTACAATCTTGAGGTTCACATTTTACAGTGTTTTCTTTAAGAAGCAAGCCTGCATTTTATATTTATATTTACAAATGCCAGAATTATGTATCAAATTCTATTTGACTAGGCTGGCAGCCTTCACCCATCTCTACCAGTTTTCACAGTTAAGTAACATTGTTTTAACACAGACATACATTTGACTGACCAAGGGATTTATGCATCACACCATCAGAGTCAAAGCAGCAAGAATATGATTTTCTACAAAATGAGCCAGAGTCAGACATTTCAGTAACTTTAGATGTTCATCGTGTTACCCTGCTGCAGTCATCACACTTGGGTTATCCTGTCGTCAGGCGGTCCCGCAGTCAGCCGGAATTCCAAAGTCTTGGTCCGGCGTCGGTTGCTGTCGCCTCATCCCTGACATCAGTGTGGCAGGGGTATATATAATGCAACCGACGCCATTTTCTTCATTCTTTCTTGCCGCGCGGTGCCCGAAGCAGAAGCAGTTCACATTCGAATTTCAGACCGAAGTCTTCTATAAAGCTAAGTACCCCGTTGGGGAAACTTTTCTTGCCTCAGACCAATGTCAGAAAAAGTTAACAATTGCATTTCTTGTGGGAAGCAAATACCTCATAAGGATTTTCATTCTTAGGCCCAGACCACAACGTCAATTCTTGTCGGTTTTGTGCTAGGTTTAATAAGCGTACTATTAAAAGACGATTTGATTTCGCATGACACTATTTTGGTAGAAAATTTAACTACACCATGCCGTCGGAGCAACCGACTACCGGTGTGCACAAAAAACACAGGGATAAGGACAGACAGCCCAGGCCTAAGCCAGATTCCGAGGCCTCGGCTGATCCGGTCTCCGGTTCTCAGTGAGGTTCCGATGCAGCCCCTGACTACCGCAGATCTGGAACCCGAGACCGCTACGGAAATTGTGACAGAATGTACCAGGCTGACGCAGCCTTTTACTTCAGGTCCTTCCGATGACTTTGCTTCTAAAGACGTCGGTGCTACAGAAACACCATCGGTTTCTGAAGGCGTTTTCAGACCGACGACTCTCACCATTAAAACGTTTTTTAAGTCAAAGACTCCTTCTAAATCTAAAAGGACTGCACTTCAGTCTCCTGTTCAAGGCCCTATGCCTAAGAAACAGATGCTCAAAATGGCTGAAAATTTGATTTCTTTAATCAGGGGTTCACAGCCCCCTCCTGACAAAAGGCCTAGACAAGAGGAAGATTCTGCTTCCTCTGAGCAAATGTCCATTTCTTCAGACTCCTCTGATGACCAAGACTATTCCTTCTCTCCTTATGAAGATTCTGACGCTAAGGACTCTATTCTCTCGGCTTCTCCTCCTGAAGACTACTCCTTTGGGGAAACTTTACACACTATGAGGGAACATTTTCACTGGGAAGGTCAGGACTACTCTGATTCAAAGAAAAGGCTCAGAGAGTTTCTTTTACTCCCCCAACACAGACCGCTTGCCATCCCACCAGTTTTGGACATTGTGGATGATGTCTATTTAGAATCCGGTTTCAACCCAGACTCTCTACCTCCTGCTCCGGCTAAGCCTGACAGATACTACAGAGTGCCTGATTCCCACAAATTTCTTTACAAAAGCCCAGTAGCTGACCCAGAGACTATCTCCTAGGGTCCCAAGGGTGCTAAGGCTTCTATGGCTAAAAACCCAGTACCTTCTGAGAGGGATTCCAGAGCACTAGACATGAGGGGGAAAAAGGTTTACACCTCAGCCACACTAGCTATGAGGGCACTGAATTGCCAATTTCATATGCTTAAGTATCAGCAATTTCTAATTTCTCAGTTAAAGCAAAAAAGAACCTCCCTCCCCCAACAATCTGAATTGAAAGAATTACAGGATCTGTTGCACACCACTGAGCAGGTGGGCAAACATACCTTACAATGTGGGTTTGATTCTTTGGAGGCCTCCTGCAGAGCAGCTGTCACTGGGTCTATTATACGTAGGCATGCTTGGTTACAGGAACAAACTCTGCCTGATCATGTTAAAGCAAAACTACTAGATGCTCCCTTACAACAGGATGTTCTTTTTGGAGTTAAAGCAGAAGAAGTTTTAAAGAAAATGGAAGATAAGGCAAAATCTATGCAGACAGTCAAAGATTTCCTACAAGTACAACCCCCTCACTTCAGCAGAAACTGGCCAACAAAAAGTTGGTCCTTTCCAACCACTGACAGACCGCAGAGGGGTAAATACAGGCACCCAAGGGGAAGAGGACAACCACAAGCCCAGTATAAACCTCGCCAATGGGGCACTACAACACACAAGGGAGGAGAAGTCAGGTCTCAATCCACCAGAAGGCAAACTCAATGACTTGCACCTCATCTGGTGAAGCAATACTCTCTTGGTAGCCCCCTTGGGGGGAAAACTCGCACTTTTTGCAGACAACTGGCACATTGTCACAAAGGACAAATGGGTCCTAGACATAATTTTATGAGGATACAGATTCCACTTTCACACCTGCCAATGAAAAGAGGAATGCCAAACCTGCCACAAAATCAATGGGCAGAGGCACAAAAACAAATTACAGCTCTCATGGACATGAGAGCCATTCAACTGGTACCTACTCGAGAGCAAAGCCAAGGATTTTACTCAAGACTCTTTCTAGTACCCAGAAAGAACAATGCTTGGAGACCAATTCTGGACCTTTCAATTCTAAACACTTACTTACAAGTACCCAAATTCAAGATGCTAACACTACAGCAGCTACTTCCCATGTTGGGCAAGGAAGCATGGCTAGTAACGCTGGACCTCAAAGAGGCATACCTGCATGTCCCTATCAGACAAAGTTGCAGAGGATACCTCCGTTTCATTGCAGGTTCAACCCATTACCAATTCTCTGCACTGCCCTTTGGCTTATCTACTGCGCCCAGAGTTTTCACAAAATGCCTGGCACCAGTAATTGCATACTGCAGTCAAAGAGGAATTCAACTATATCCATACCTGGACGACTGCCTCATCCAAGCAGAAAGCAAAGACATTCTCTTACATCATCTGGCCTTTGTGAAGCATCTACTAAACTGTCTGGGGTACACAGTAAACGAAAAGAAGTCAAAACTAGTACCCTCACAAAAAATTACATTCCTGGGTGCCGGCTTGAATACAACGGCCCAGAAGGCTTATCTTATGCCAGACAAGCAACTACAACTGACTCAATATTTCAAGACAATGGCAACAAAGACCCAATTAACTGCAAGGAAAATTCTGCAGGCTTTGGGCTTCATGGCATCTTGCATACTAATAATACCATTTGCAAAGCTGCATATGAGGAAATTACAGTGGTACCTAAAAAGCATATGGTCTCAACACAGCCACAGCTTGGGCACAATGATATCTCTCATTCCCTGCCTACAACAGGAATTTCTATGGTGGTCACAGGCATGTCACCTCAACAAGGGTCAGCCTTTCACCTTGCCCCCAACCAGGCAAACTATCGCAACAGACGCCTCAGACTATGCCTGGGGAGCACACATGGCAGGGCAATGCATTCAAGGCCTATGGACTGCAGATCAAAGAAATCTGCACATAAATCAAAAAGAGATGCTAGCTGTACAGAAAGCTCTGACAGCCTTCAAGGATTTATTACATCCAGGACAACTTGCAATAAAAATGGACAACACCACAGTAATGTGGTACATAAACAAACAAGGGGGCACACATTCCTACCCACTATGCAGGCAAGCAATGATCTTATGAAACACAGCTCTGGCCTACCAAGTCCAGTTACAAGTTCAATTCCTGCCAGGACAGAAGAACACATTGGCAGACGACCTCAGCAGAAACATCAAAGATCCCCACGAGTGGAAACTAGATCCACAAATATTTGCAATGATAACTCAAAAATGGGGCCTTTCAAACATAGACCTGTTTGCCAGTCCTCAAAACTACCAACTGACAAAATTTTGTACAAGGACATTTCACCATCAAGCATGGAAAGTGGACGCTCTCTCTTTAAGTTGGAAAAACCTGACAGCATATGCCTTCCCTCCATTACCTCTCCTCACAAAGGTTCTTTTGAATGTCAAAAAGGAGAGAGCACGACTGATTCTCATAGCCCCAGACTGGCCACGCCAGCACTGGTACCTGCTATTGAAAAATATGGCTCACAGCCCACCATGGATATTGCCTCAAATACCCCATTTGCTCACACAACAAAACAAACAGATTCTTCACAGCCAGCTCAAAACTTTAAATCTGGCGGCATGGCAAATCAACTAAACATCCAACCAGCTCCTCTTTCACAAGCAGTTCTGGATGTTATACTGGAAGCCAGGAGGCCAAGCACCAGGAAGGCTTATTCGGACAAATGGAAAAGGTTTTGTGCCTGGTACCAAGCTAAAGGCCAAGACACAATTCAGCCTCACATGCCTCACATTCTACAGTATTTAGCTGAGATGTTGCACAAAGGACTTTCCTTTTCCTCAATTAAAATCCATGCTTTAGCTATTTCAGCTCACTACGACACGGATCCACCTTTATTTTCACATCCTCTTCTAAGGTAGTTCCTCAGAGGGGAAAAAACATTAGACCACTCAGGAGAGCTCCTACACCAACATGGGACCTCAACTATGTTCCAGAAAAACTAACGCTACCTCCCTTTGAACCAGCTTTCTCTGCAGATTTTCAGTTCCTATCATGGAAGACTGCCCTGCTCCTAGCAATAACTTCAGCTAGGAGAGTCTCAGAACTACAGGCACTAATGGCAGTGGAACCTTTCCTCATTTTTCATCAAGACAGAGTTTCTCTATGAACTAATCCTTCCTTTATGCCTAAGGTGGTTTCCAGTGTAGCTTTAAATCAAACCATCCACCTACCCACCTTTTTCCCCAATCCACAGAACAAAGGTGAGAGACTCCTGCATTCCTTGGACATTCACAGGCAGCTTTGTTACTACTTGGACAAAACTAAGGCTTTCAGAAAAACTGACCAGCTCTTTGTAACCTATGCTACAGCTTCTCAAGGGAAGGCTTTATCTAAGCAAACCATTTCTAAATGGATAGGTCATTGCATACATTTCTGCTATACCCATCATGGGAAACCAGTTCCTGCTACCATTAGATCCCACTCTACCAGAGCAACAGCTACCTCTACAGCCTTTCTCAGGGGGTTCCAACCAAGGAAATTTTAGAAGCTGCAACTTGGAGTTCTGTACACACCTTTACCAAACACTATCACTTACCTCTTTACTCTAAGTCCAGGGCAGGCTTCACCACTGCAGTTCTGCAGGGCCTTATTGCCTCCACTAACCCTCTATGATACCTCCCCCCTACCTTAGCTTTGGGATTCAACCCAAGTGTGATGACTGCAGCAGGGTAACACGATGAACATAGTACAGTTTTGTACCTACCATAAATGTAGATGTTCGAGTGTTCACCCTGCTGCAGTCCAGGTTACCCTCCCTCCATCCCCTCTGATCTACTGGCTAAATCTCTGCTATGCCTTACTGATGTATTTGCTTATAGCTGAAGGGATTTTGTGTTTGTGCAGTGTTCACTCCATTTGGTACTAATTCTGACCACCTTTTTGGGGGCACCTGACATCTGGGGCAAGAAAAACTGAAGAAAATGGCGCCGGACCAAGACTTTGGAATTCTGGCCGACTGCAGGACCGCCTGACGACAGGATAACCCAAGTGTGATGACTGCAGCAGGGTGAACACTCGAACATCTACATTTATGGTAGGTACAAAACTGTACTTTCATTCCATTGAGATATATATATATATATATATATATATATATATATATATATATATATATATAAGAAAATTGTCAGTATCTAATGCAGCATGTTTTCTTATTAGTTCCAGGTAAAAAGACAAAAGAAAACACTTACTTCAAGACAGTATAAGAGATGTTATACTACATATTGCTAATTATAGCTTAGCCTGGTCAGAAAACATTACAGACAATCTATGCCTGGCTTATAAAGCATTTTTCGAACTAGCCTTAATAGAACTATTGCACATTTGCAAACAAATAACTTCAGAAACACTTGATCTAGATATCTCAACCATGTCTGCAACATAACTAAGACCTGTTGGAGAGACTGCCCCTACCCTGGAACAGTTTTCCCATTCATGTGAAACAAAGTTCTTTCCTACTTTTATTCAAGTGCAACCTGGATCAGTGCATGGGGAATAATAAATTTACCCCCAGCTTGGCACCTATGTCCATATTAGAAAGTAGGAACTTGCAAATGCTCAACCACCCACACCCAAGTAGTTTATACCCTATACAAAACTTATAGGATCCAAACCAGGCCATTACATTTAGGTAGCATGACTAGCAAGGCCTTTTGGGTCAATAGCCTAGTAATCACTATGATCCTATGATTAGCATACAACCCTTTCTATACATTGAGGGTAATATGTTTACTTCCTTCACAATATGCATCCAACTTAATTAGTAAAATTCCCTCCCTTTTCACACATACCTCATTTATTTCTCCTTACTTCTTCACTTTTCCCTATTTCACTTACTCCTCCTGTCTACCACTGAATGAATATATATCACATGATTTCTGTTTTCCACTATACCCTGGCCTCTCTTACCTCATTAAGGTTCATAACAATAATCATGCCTCAGTAGATCTTCATAGGCTATGATATTGCCACTGCACAAAGCATTTTAACTCTTCTGCTGCTTCATCAACATTACATCCTTGTAGTATCACTGCTCTCACATCTGTTACTATCCCCTAGCTATCTGTACACTCTCTTAATAATCTCTTAGATATGCTGTTTACTAAACGTCAATATGTATTCTTTTTATTTTACTTTACTTTGTAAATATTACTGGCAGATACATAGTTATTGTCAGTACTATTCTAGGTTACAAATCTGTACATAAAAACTCTTGTCTTTTTGGCAGTGCCTTACTTTTTTATTTAATATTGTAGTTTGTCTTGTTTTAATTGCAGCTTTATGATGTGCTCATTTGTAATTGCTGTTTTATGTTGTCTCATGGCTTGGGTCATGCCTGAAAAGGGTCCTTGCACCTACCCAGTTAACAAATATAAAAAAATAATAATGATAATTGTATAAATAAATAAATAAATAACAGTTCCAAAAAGACACTGGAAGCAGAACATACATAAAACACAGCTTTATTCAATATTCCAGAAATAAAGTTGTAGTCCACTTGGTGTTTCAGACTAAAGCAAACAGTGCCTTTAGAATAATGTTGAGCTAATACAATCCTTCCATTGCAGAGGCTGTATTAGGACCAAAAGTAAAGTACAAGGCTGCAGGGTTCTCCTGTGTCTAAGGAAATCCAAGGCTGTAGGCCTTTTGTACACCCAGTTTTCAGATCTAAAAAAACAGGCACTTCCACATAGTATAATCTACAGGTTACACTCCACAAGTCAGTCTGTCCTGAGCTCTTTCTCACTCCAAGCTTCTAGTCTTTCTTCAAATTAACCTGGGTGTAAGGATTTATCTTCTTGAATTTATCCATTCAGATTACCTTTTTGTACCACAGTAATTAGCAATTAAAACCTAGTGATTTAGTTAACTGTTGTGTGAATATTTCCGCACTCCATACTGCACTCTACATTCTGACTAACCATTTAAAGACACAGACATTTTTCATAACTAAGCATCCCCATCCTAAGAAAAGATGAAGTGCTTTGGAACAATAACAATGATTTGGAAGCTCTGGATAGACCCCCTCCCCCAGCATTTCCACTGGCTACACCAGACCTGTGTGTCACTGTATACTGAAAGGGATGGTTGGATAATGTCCACTGGTATTACAATGACTTTGTCTACTTGACCACTGTAAAGGGGTATGATCTGTGAAATGCCTTCCTAACAATTAGTATTTCAATGTTTGGAAAAGTCACTTTATAGCTAGGTGTGCTATTATCTCTCTCTAGCTCTCTGTCTCAATAGCCGAATACTTCATTTCTGCATTGCTCAGCACCTTGGATGTTCCTCACCTTGGATGTCTTGAGATGGCACTGCCCCCAAAGCTAACTCAGATGCATTAATACGTAGGATAAACTAATTAGTAAAACAGGGGTTGCTTGGACAAGTTCATAACAAAGGACTTTTTTAGCTCATTAAATACTCTTTCTGTCTGAAAATGCTATTGCACCTTGACAAGAGCATTTTCAGTTCCGTGAGCTGTCAAAGGGCAAATAATAGTTGTAATATTCTGTAGTACCCAGCTAATTCAAGAAAAGCTTTCATCAGTCTTTTGGTAGAGGGCACAGACTAATTCTGTATGGTGCTTATTTCTTGTTTCTGTTTTCTTACCACCCCTCTTCTTATAAGGTACCTACTATACATTTCAATATTTACAGCCAATCCTAATTACATTATGGATTCTGTCACAGCATGCAGTTAGGAATGAATAATGGTCATTCATGTATGCAACAGCATATCATGACTGGGACTTCAATATTTTATTCATCAGACTCTGAAAAGTGGCTTGGAATTGGATCTACTTCAGTCTATTGAATTATCACGTACCAGAAACTAAAAGAATGAGACAAGAAGATCGTAATTGCACAAGAACAAACGTGTACAATATCAAAAGTCATAACAATGAAACATCAGCTGCTCCATGTAAACACATGATTTCAAGACAAAAAATGTACTTTTTTTTTTACATTTTTGTAGAGGGGCTATCCCCATGTGGGGGGCCATACCACCCCTACCCCCTGCAAACAACTCCGAGATTGCACTACGGTGGGGGAAAAGGGTGAATTTCCCATCCCTCACTGTACTGTGATCTCCATACAGAAGCTCCAAGTGGTGTGTGAGATCCACAGCTGGTTTTCCATTGTTTTGACCTTTGGCATTGTAAATGTTATTCTTGTGCAATTACAATCTTCTTGTCTCATTCGTTTTAGTTTCAGTTAAGTATTAATTCGATAGACTGAAGTAGATCCTTGGAATTCATGTAGGAGATATAGCAATACTTAAACTATTAGGGGTTACAAAGGCTGTTCTCTTTGTCAGAAGGATTAGCATACCTCTCAAATGTCCAGATTTTAACAGGCAATCCAGATATTTCCTTCATATTTTTGGTCTGTTACACATAAAATGTGTGGTTTTCTGGCAAATCACATATGACTGAAGTCACTCAATGATATACATTTCAGTTCCAGACTTCACACAGGGAACACACTCCAGACCTGGGACTAGACTGTCTGTCTCTCCAGATCCCAAACAAGACTCACTTTGGAACACTGTGTCTCAATTCCAAGTAGCTGATACACCCACACATGGGTATTTGATTTTCATACAGACACACACGCACATGCACACACACGCACGCACACACACACACACACACACACACACACACACACACACACACACACACACACACACACACACACACACACACACGCACACACACACACACACACACACACACACACACACACACACACACACACACGCACGCACGCACACACACACACACCTTGGGAAATGGTGGCAAAGATTTACTAGTTGTGCCCTCCATGAGACTTGTCTTTCTTCATATAGTCCAATGAGGTACATCTCAGGTTATTCACACCAACATAAACTATGACAGAGTCATAATGGTACTTGTTGCTGAGAGACCTGAGTGCATGTGTGATCTGATGAGTCCTGGCACTGGACATGCAGCTAACCGTGACCTTCTCCTTCTCCAACCTGATGAGTGGAACATCTGTGTGTCTCACTATTGTGTCTCTAATGACAACAAGATGCGTTTTTTGAGTGTTTTACCTTATGGGCTTGGTAGGTGAGACACTGGTGTTGCTATGTGTTGTGGGTGCTGTGAGGACTTTGTTAGTTGTAGCAGTCTTGTGTTTTGGAGGTCTCTGGTGCTTAGGTAATTTTTTCAAGAGAACCACCGCATATATAGATTTTTGTGTTTGATGCATACTATGTGTATGAGTAATGGTACTATGTGCATATGTAGTGGTGGGTGAGTTGACAGCCTTTTCCATGTTACTGTTTTCAGTGTGAGAGAGCATGGATTCAAGATTCTTGGCACAGATATGTCTCTCGCACTCTGTACTACAGTGAGTTATTAGTAGAGGGTTGTTGGTGTACATGAGACAATTGCTACACTGCCTCAAGAGACCCAATTCAACAAGGTTGGCAGGAGAAACAAGGCTAGTCCAACTGTACACAATGCTAGGCTGAAGACTAGTTTCAAGAAAAACAACCCAAATCCACCATTTGATGTGCAATTTAATAGGATACTCAGGACATGAACTGCATGAAATCAGCAGACAACAAAGCTAGGACATGAGTATTGTATTAAATTGCACATCGAATGGTGGATTTGGGTTGTTTTTCTTGAATATTGACTTTTATTCACTCAAATTCTCTGACTTGCTGGAACACCTGTTGTCATGTGTTAGTCTGAAGACTAGGGGTGACTTTTTAGAAATGTTCATGAGGGAGCTCAGTGGTTGGATATTTCTGCCTGGGATTTTTATTTATTTATTTATTTGCTGGTGTTTAATAGGTTACAGCTCACCAGCAGTATTTGTTTGACTAGGTAATCACTAAGGATGAGGACTACACTAGTATGCTGCAGTGGTATCTTTGTTGAATTTAACTGTCTGGCTTTGGCACACAATTGCACTTCAGTGCACTGTGCTGTGTAACCTGCTCAAATGCAGGGCCTAAATACCAGAAGCTAAAAACTTGAAAAGCTTTAAAAAGATTCAAAAGGACCAATGAGGATGCTTATTCCAAGCCCTAGACTGACCTCCCTTTACCAAACATGGTCCATTCAACACAATCCTCTCACTAAAGCGTAGCTAGGCCCCTTCTAATCCAAGCTGCCCTGGAAAATGTGTTCAGAAAAAAAAAACCTGCAAAGAAACCCAGATGCAGCAAGCCTGTATCTGGACCATGTTACCGCTACTAGCTATCCTATTTTCAGTAGGAAACACCAGAGAAAGTTTAACACAGCAGAACTATAGCAGTGATATACACAAAGAAGTTTAAAACAGAAGAAAATCAGCAAGGAGGCTCAAAGAATGTTTTAAACAGCTAACAAATCAGTTATTTAAACACAGCTTGGTAGGAAAACCAGAACAAGCAGAACAAATAGCCTTAAAACAGTGAAAAATACCAGTAAATATTTAACAAGCAGTGAAAGTAGCAAATAAAGATTTGTAAACAGGGAAAACAGCAATAAAATTCAATTTAACAGGCACAGCAATGCAGACATTTGCAGTACAACAGTGCAGTTTCAGTACACAGTATATACATATAGTATAAAAGTAAGTGGAAGGCAAATAAAAAGTGCAGTAAATAGTATAAATAAGCAAAAAAAGGTAACTTATGTTTTCTTGGAAGCTCAGAAGCCTCTAGTTGTTTGGTATCTCAGCTCAGAGTTGTGGCTGGTAGCCTACTTCAGTTCAGCTCAGTATAAACAAGCAGAAACCTAAAGCTAAAATCTTTAAAAAGATTCAAAAGGACCACTGATGCTTATTCCAAGCCCTAGATCAATCTCCCTTTACCAGACAGGGTCCAATCAACACAATTCTCCCACTGAAGTGCAGATAGGTCCCTTCCAATCCAAGATGGCTTGGAAAAAGTACTCAGAACAACCACACAAACAAACCCATATGCAGCAAGCCTGTATCTGGACTATGCTACAGCTACTAGCTATTCAGTGAGATTAGTTAAGTATTGTTTTTCTGCATCTGTGTGAATCTGTCCAACTGTGTTATTTTTATTTCTCCTGTGATTGAAACTCCGGTGTTTATTGAACTTAGATATTTAGTATTCTCATGTTTTCTGTTTTATTATTTATTATTAAGTATTTTATACCAGTGTGGCTGGTCTGTTAGAGAATACTTTTAACATCTTGAGAATTTATGTTTATTTTAGTAATGCAGTGGCCACTCTGAAAAGGCTTGCTGCTTTGGTTATACTCTACCATTTATATTAGTATTGATTTTACTCAGTATGATTGGCTACCCTTGTAAGAGCCTTAAAGTTGTTGGCTGGTGGCAGCATGGGAGCACAGCTAGTAAATCTATGTCAGTCTTTCCCAGGTGTGTGTGTGTGTGTGTGTGTGTGTGTGTGTGTGTGTGTGTGTGTGTGTGTGTGTGTGTGTGTGTGTGTGTGTGTGTGTGTGTGTGTGTGTGTGTGAAAATCATTGACTCAGGTGTGGGTGTGTCAGATACTTGGAAGTGGGACACAGTGCTCCAAAGTGAGTCCTGTTTAAGATCTGGAGAGAGACAGAGTCCAGTCCAAGGTCTGGAATGTGTTCCCTGTATGCTCTTGGGGGAAATCATGCCTGATGAAGAGAACATTTGGTCAGTGATTATTTCCTTATGGATATATGCATACTTTGTAGAACAATAGTGCCAGTTCCTTTGCAATAGCTATAGTGTTAGCTTTGCACAATGGCACTGCTTTGATGCATTTGGTAGCTTAGTCCATTATGACTGGTATATACCGATACTGACTTTTACCAGTGACACTAATGTCCATGGTAAAGAATTCAAGGGTATTCTTGTGGTAGGCATTGGGATAAAGGGACTTTTATATCTAGGAAGGGGTGTGATTATTCTGACATTCTGGAGAAACACAGATGTTCTCTATCTCATTCATTATGCATGGACAATAAAATCTGGCTAACACCCTTGGCTTAATTTTGTTTATCCCCGGATAAACTCAGGATGGAAAGATTCAGAGGTGCCATCATTTGATAATGCATATGCTTCTGTTGGTAGCACTGTATGGAAATAGAATGACCAAAAGTACAATTATAGATAACAATACTTAAGAATGAAAAATGTAGCATTTTTGATTTTGCAAATAACCTATATTTGTATAAAGGCACAAGCCCACCTGTACTCTACAGCTTTGAGCTTTATTATTCTAACTATAAGATCACATGACCTCACTGGAACAAAGAATGCTCAGTTTTCCCTTAAAGCTCAATGTTCCATATTCTATGCAGCTAGACAACTTCACAGTTATTGGCGTGCATGCTACTAACATTAACATTCACCAAAATGCTGATTTTTAAATTGCAACGTTGGCAGATTCCTACTCATTCAATTCATCTCATCAATTACTTGGTACTAGTTGAGTCAAAGTCAAACTCAAAGTGAACTTTATTGTCATTCAGACCACACAACAGTACAACAGAATGAAATTGCATTACATCAAACTCAATCTGCATGCAATATATACTGATACTAATATTAATACAACAATAACACATATATTAAAGCTAATCCAATAATAACAACAGCAAGACATTTATACAGTGCAGTAACAAGTACAATGACATGCACCAAGATTATTCTACTTACATGTTTTTGTCAAGACCCAAAATATTGCACAGATAATATATTGCACAGGTCAAAATCAGACAGATTTTAAATTGCATGGAATGCTAACTTGGTATATTGCACAGAATGTTAACTTGGCATTGTTAATATTGCACAAAAGGTATATCTGTGAATTGCTTCAGCATTGTAACTCCAGACCTCCATGACTAGCATGGTGTATGTTATTACTGGAGTAGAGAAGTCTGATGGCTTGTGGAAAAAAGCTTCTATTAAATCTGGTGATTTTGCAATGTAAGCTACGGTATCTCCTGCCTGAAGACAAACACAAGAACAGACCATGGGCAGGGTGAGTGCAGTCTTTGACTATTTTCATGGCTCTGCTGAGGCACTGAGCAGAATGCAAGTTTTGGATAGATGGGAGCGTGGACCTGATAATTCTCTTCTCCACTTTCATTACCCTCTGGAGAGATTCACGATCTGAAACCGTGAAGTTTCCATATCACACTGAGAGATTACTAGTCAGGATGCTTTCGATGGTACACTTGTTGAAGCTTATGAGAAATGAAGGTGGTAGTTTTGCTCTCCTCAACCTTTTTATAAAGTGTAGATGCTGCTGCACCTTCTTGACAATGTGATTAGTGTTTATTGACCAAGACAAGTCTTCATCGATATGCACCCCCAGGAACTTGGTCCTCTTCACCCTTTCCATTGTTTCTCCTTTGATTGTGAGTGGAGAATGAGCCTTGCATCTTTTCCTGAAGTCTACTATTATCTCCTTTGTTTTATTCACATTGACAGCCATTGTCACACCAGACAATCAGTTAGTTCACCTCCTCCCTGTAGGCTTTTTTGGCACCATTTCTGATCACTGTAGTATCATCTGCAAATGTAATAATGTGGCTTGTGTTGTACCTGGTGGTGCAGTCATGTGTCAGCATGGTGAACAGCAGGGGACTCAGAACACATCCTTGAGGTACTCCAATGTTCAGTGTAATGATCATTGAGATGTTGTTGCCTACACATACCTTTTGTTGTCTGTCAATAAGAAAGTCCTGAATCCAGTTGCATAAAGGAGTGCTAACACCCAGATGGACCAGCTTTTCAATCAGATGTTGAGGGATGACCATGTTGAAGGCCAAGCTGAAGTCAATAAATAACATGCAGATATAGCAGTTTCTGTTCTCAATAAACGTAAAATGCCACCATCAAAAACAGGAACAGGAACACCACTCCAAGGACAAGTCTTTTATTCATACAAAATGTTCTGGTACCTCGGCTTCTTGCCTTCTAATGGAACACTTCTAAACAACACCCTCGTCCTTAAACACATGCAGCACAACCATAATTACTTCAATTAATCTATCAATGTTCCAATTAATTAATTAGTCAGCCAGTTAGACAAAATCATAATTTTTAAATACGTTCTAAATATTTCTTAAAAGGGACATATATCCATCATGCAAAATGAAAATCACATTTCATTATTTTTCATGTGAAAGCATATATACAGACTGTAATTTCAAAAGCATCAAATTCTAATTTATCACATAAGGCAACTTTACATAAAAATAAATAAATAAATGATTAAATTATATATATATATATATATATATGTGTGTGTGTGTGTGTGTGTGTGTGTGTGTGTTATTTTATACAAAGTTCACATTTCACTCTATTAGTGATATATATATATATATATATATATATATATATATATATATATATATATATCAAATATAATTTCATAAACATCAAATTCTAATTACTAAATCAGAAGAGGCAATGTGGGAAAAACAACAGGTAAAAGTTGGAGAATATATGCCCGGACCTGAAGCAAGCTTTGGACATTTAGATACAGAGTTTGTGCTTGGACATGCTGTGAATAATGTTAATAATGATGCTAATTGCAGTGCTTCTAATGATTCTGCTGTCTTTAGTGATGGTGAAGGAGAAAATAGTATACTAAAAATTGTTAATTTATCCAACACTTATTTCTCATGATGTTAAAAAGATACTCTTAAAGGGAACGAAATTCGTTCCCACCAGAATTCCATCACTTGATGACATAATATTGTACATTAAAAATGTTGTCGTAAGTTACACTTAAGGGTATTTTTTCAAACTAAACAGAATGATGTTAGTCATGAAGTACAACAAAATGTTGAATTAGATATAAATGACAGTGTTTCTGATAATTACGAATTGATGAACCTGAGTATTTATGATGGTGATTTGTTTTTAGAATGTATGGAACTGGGTGATGGGATTATGGGTACTAGTGAAAGTTTTGTAGTTGAAAATGAACCTTTTGTCACAGGTTATGGACACTTAAATATACCCAATTTGATTTCTAATAGTACTTTTATGCCACCTAGAACTAGTAGTGCCATTAACATCTTTGAAAATTTGGTGTGTAGTAAAGTTGAGAAGTTTTACGGTAGATTTGTTAAGACTTTCAAGTCTTTTAATCTCAGTAAATCAGAATGGGAGGCAATACAGGAATTAAGGACCAATTTGGATAAGGTTGTAATCAAGGTTGCTGACAAAGGAGGCAACTGGGTCATAATGAAAGCTAGTCAATATGATGAGATGGTATTAGAGTTGCTATATGACGAAGAATATTATGTTAAATTAGAACATAATCCCATCCAGAGATTTGTAACTGAACTTAAAGATATTTTGGAACGTGGGGAAAGACTTGGCTTTTTGAAGCATAAGGATGTTAAAAAATTAACTGCTGGAACTCCTAGATATCCCTTTTTATATGCATTACCAAAGATCCACAAAAATTTAGTCAAACCCCCTGGTAGGCCGATCATCTCTTGTAAAGGGTCTTTCTTGGAAAATGTCAACATTTTTTTAGACTTTCATCTTAAAAAGCATATAAGTACCATACCTTCTCACATTAAAAACACTCAAGAAATGTCAGGACCTGTTAAATTTTGAATGGAAGGATGACTATTTCTGGGGAATGGCAGATGTTAAGGCCTTGTATACTAATATTGATAAAAAATGGGGAATGGAGGCTGTTGCTAAAAAGTTGGGAGAGGTACCACATATTGGTTTTCTTTGGACTGTTCTGGAATTTTGTTTGACTCAATTATTTTAGGTGGAAGAATTATTTCTTTTTGCAAAAGAGGGGTACGGCAATGGGGGCAGCAGTTGCCCCCTCTTATGCCATCTTGTATATGGGGGACTTTGATAATCAGTTTATGTTGTTGGATGATTATTTTGTGAAGAATGTAGTTTATTATAAGAGGTATATTGATGATTTATTATTTGTTTGTAAAGGAGATGAAAGGGAGTTTTTGGATTTTATGCAGTCTCAACAACAATCCCCATGGTTTAAAATTCACATGGGAAACTGATAGATTTAGTGTCACATTTCTGGACGTGGTTCTTTATGTAGATGATAAAAACAGCATCCAGTTTAAACCATATAGAAAGCCAACTTCTGTTAACAATTTCTTACATGCTACCAGTATGCACCCTCCACATTTGATATGGTCTTTGCCCTTTGGAGAATTTAAGCGAATTCTCAACAATACATCTGATGTTATGTTGTATGAAAGGTGTTTAAGTGAGGTGTATGATAAGTTATTTGTCAGAGGGTATAATAAAGAATTGTTGAGTGCTAGGAATAGGGCATTGGGTAATGTGGCGGGCCATGTTAGGAGAACAAGAGGGAATTTTTGTATAATGAAAGTGTTTCTGAAGATGATAAAGAAAAACTATTTTTTTGTTTCTAGGTACAGTGATTTCTCGACATTGCTTGGGATATAGTTTGTGAGGATAGATTTATTGGATTCTTATTTCCCAAACATATTGTTTTTTCCCTATGGAAGGTATGATAATCTTAAAGAATTATTGAATAAGAAACCTTTGGGACACATAGGTCATAGTAGGATGGACAATTGGGTAGGTACCCATTCCTGTGGACATTGTTCAATATGCAATCGGGTAAGGAATTTACATGAGTGCAAAATCAATGGGAAGTTGTATGGGGATCTGGAATTTTATGATTGTAACAGTTGTGGTGTTGTTTATATTTTGGGATGTAATTGTCACCCAGTTCAATGGTACATTGGTTAAACTACCAGGAGGGTTAGGGTTCGGATCTTAGAGCACTTGAGGGATGTTAGAAGAAAGAAAGTTGAAAGCCCAGTGGCTATGCATTTTTTTGTCCAAGCACCAGGGTATGGATGATAGTTTATTTTTCAGTGTTTTGGCAAGACCTAATGACATGAGATGTAATTTTAGAACAGAGTTATCTAGAGTTGAGAGTAGATTAATTATCAATTTTCACACTTTACATCCAAAGGGAATGAATATGGAAAACAACTTAATTCTATTAAATATGGGATATCATTATTTTCTGCTTTGAAATTTAGAAAGGATGTATGCACGTGTACATATATACATATACTTATATGTATTTTAGGTTTGAGTTCTTTTTTTTATTTTTGTGTATATATGTGCATGGGAAAAGGGATATTGCATCAGGATTATTTTCTATATAATGTGTAAGGTTGTTTGATTTAATAATTAAAATTTGATGTTTATGAAATTATGTAATTCTATAGAATATGGGCTATTACTATTTCCCATTCTGAAATTTAGAAAGGATGTATGCATATGTGTACACATATACACATATATTTAGATATGAATTTTCCTTTTTTTTGTGTGCATATATGCGCATTGGAAAATTAATTTTGCATCAGAACCATTTTATGTTTTTTTATAAATAATATGTAAGATTGCCTGATTTAGTAATTAGAATTTGATGTTTATGAAATTATATTTGATATATATATATATATCACTATTTAATAGAGTGAAATGTGAACTTTGTATAAAATAACACACACACACACACATATATATATATATATATATATATATATATATATATATATATTTTTTTTTTATGTAAGGTTGCCTTATGTGATAAATTAGAATTTGATGCTTTTGAAATTACAGTCTGTGTATATGTTTTCACATGAAAAATAATGAAGTGTGATTTGCATTGTACATGATGGATATATATCCCTTTTAAGAAATATTTAGAACGTATTTAAAAATTATAATTTTTTTCTAACTGCCTGACTAATTAATTAATTGGAACATTGATAGATTAATTGAAGTAATTATAATTGTGCTGCATGTATTTAAGGACAAGGGTGTTATTTAGAACTGTTCCATTAGAAGGCAAGAAGCTGAGGTATCAGAACGTTTTGTATGAATAAAAGACTTGTCCTTGGAGTGGTGTTCCTGTTCCTGTTTTTGATGGTGGCATCTTATGTTTATTGAGATTTTCTTCATGAAGGCATTTTTTTATAGCAGTTTTTGTTCTCTGGGTGTGCTAAGGATATGTCAAGTGCCAGTGAGATGGCATCTGCTGTAGAGCGATTGGATCTATAAGAAAATTGGAGTGGGTCCAGTGTTGCAAGAAGACTTGATATTAAGTAGTCTTTGACCAATCTCTCAAAGCACTTCATTATAGTGGAGGTGAGAGCTAGTGGGTGTTAATCATTCAGACTTGAGGGTGAAGACTTCTTGGGCAGTGGACAGTGGTATAATGGTTGTATTCTTGAAGCACTTGGGTACTGTGGCTTGATGCAGAGAGATGTTGAATATGTAGGTGAGAACAGTAGTTAATTGGTCAGCACAGTCCCTGAGCACTCAGCCCAAATTTTTGTCAGAACCAGCTGCCTTTCCTGGTTTACTCATCGCAGCACTCTTTAAACATCCACTGGGTGAAGGCGGAGCACATCATCTTCTTGGTTGATGAGCATTTTCATTGCTGTTTGTATTATTTCCCTTCCTATACCTGCTGAAGTAGGTGTTGAGCTCATTGAGAAACTCCATGTTTTCATCACATTGAGATGGTAGGGGCCTGTAGTCTGATATAGATTGTATACCTTGCCTTAGATGCCTGCAGTCTTTTAGGTCTGAGAAGTGACCCTGAATTTTCTGGCCCACTTAACTTCTCTTATTCCTCTACTCAGTTTCACTCTGGTTTCCCTAAGGGCATCCTTGTCTTTAGGCTTAAAGGCAGGATTGCATGCCTTCAAGAGCTTGTACACTCCACTTGTGAGACAGGGTTTCTGATTTGCTCATGTGATGATGCTCTTGTTGACTGTCACATCATCCACACACTTTGATATATAGGCTATCATGACTCTGTGTACTCATCCAGGTTAATTTTCTGGTCCATAGTAGCTGCCTCCTTGAATATATTCCAGTCCGTGCTCTCGAAACAGTCCTGGAGGGCTGAGACTGCTCCCTCTGGCCATACCCTTAATTGTTTCATGGATGGCTTTCCTCTGATTAACAATGGCCAGTATGCTGGTAGTAGCATAATGGAGAGATGATCTGAATTACCCAGATGTGGATGAGGTACTGCCTTATATGCTAGCTTGACAATGGTGTAGACCTTATCCAGAATGTTTTCTCCCCTCTTTGCAAAGACCACATGCTGGAAGTAATGAGGTAAAACTGTTTTCAAATTTGCTTGATTAAAATCACCTACTATTATGTGAGCAACCTCTGGATTCTGGTTTTGTAGCTCACTGATTGACTGGTAAAGTGTATTCAATGACTCTTTGGTATTAGCACGGTGGGGGGGGGGGTATACACCACTGTGATGCTCACACCAATGAACTCCACTGGCAGATAGAAAGATCTGCATTTCAATGACATAAACTCGATATTTTCAGAGCAGTGTTTAATAACCAGCTCACCAGTGCACTAGTTATTGTTGACATATATACAGATACCCCCTCCCCTTGATTTTCCAAAGAGTGCCTGGTTTCTGTCTGCTTTGACTAATGTAAGCCCTTCTACATGGACTGCACTATCATTTATATTATTGTTTAGCAATGTCTCAGTAAGCATAAGTACACAGCTATTTCTCACCTTGCTATGAGTAGTTAACTCCAGTGTTATGTAGTCCATTTTGCTATCCAAGGAGCAAACACTGGCCAGTAGCAAGGATGGGAGTACAGGCCTGTATAGATTAGCTTTAAACCTGGCAACAAGTCCAGCACGAGATCTGCACTTCCTTGTTCTTTCACATCTTTTCCTTCTTTTCCACTTCCTGTATGTGGTAGCAGATAGCTTTGCTTGAACAAGGCAATTTGGACCATGTCTGAGTATAATTCCTAGTTCCTGTAGTTTGTGGAGTGTTGTAGCCCTCACAGGACCTGCAGACAGCAGCCCATCAATACTTCTGCACTCTGAGCTTAGGTGTCAAATTTCATGTAAGCTATCTCTGTCATAACCTAGTTTATCTTTTGTATTTGCCCCAGATTCTGTTCTTTTCAATGATTTTGACATAAAACAAGACCAATAATGCACATTTTCCTGTTGAGCTGAAGCAGCCACTGACACACAGGGCACTGCCTTTTTTTTTTTTTGAGCAACCATAATTTACCTATAAATAAATCAAGGTAAGGTTTAACAGAATTTTATGGCTTTTAAAAATGAAATCCTTCTTGATTTTGTGATTTGGGTGTATTTGGGGTTATTTAAATCTGAGTTATAATTGCCATTTGAATATTCAAATGTTATTTTCAAAATTACTTTGAACAAATGCAACAACCTGAAAGTATATGAATAACAGTCCCCGGGATTCATGAAGCTTGCACCAGGCACCGGAGTAGCATCGGCGATCTAGCACCAAATATGGCCACCGAGCGATTCAGGTGCGAGCTGTTTCCACGTGCATTACCAGTGTATGCCAGAGCTGCGCAGCTCCCGGTGCATGTATGCTAATTACCCCATGCATAGCAGTGCAGCATGCAAATGAAGGTATATAGCGATTCATAAAGTGGTGCAGGTGTATTGTAAGCATGAAGAAATGTTAACCAAAAAAATGGTTTACATTTTTTCAAACATAAAATCGGAGCAATGAAAGCGGACCAAACTTACGTATTACAATGTTAACATATGCCAATGGCTAAATATATAGCCAATGGCATAAAAAACATGCACAACACATAAAAAATAACATTTAATGTCATGGCCACACTAACGCAAAGTAAAACCACAGTGCATCTGTGCGCAAACGGAATCACAAGGAAAATATATTTAGATGTCATAAAACTGCAATGTAACACAATTTATGAATTCCCCATAATAGTCAATGGCACGCATGCTACACCACAACTATGGCGCAAGGGTTGCTAAGGGTCTGTGACAGTGTTCTGTGCAGTAACTAGGAATTAGTAGTCAATGCCATGCAAATGAGTCAAGTAATACTGAATTGCAAATGCCCTGCCGGTGTAAGGATGTACCACACAGCATAGCAGTACAACACCGAGGAGTGGCCTGAAGGTAAACATGACATCAAGAGAGGGGTGCGCCACCGTAGCTGCAAGCACATTGGATCATTGCTAATCCGGGTTGCTGTTGCTAAGCAAAGCTGCAGGATAGGGGTGTGGAAGTAGCCATAGCTTTGCGTAGTTGAGAGCACACAAGGTAACCAAAAGTGATGTGAACATGGATGAAAATGCACTCGAAACCCAGTAAATGGCTGTGCACGACACGCACCACAGCTGAAACAGCAAGGATATGGGAAGACAATAAGGAAATGCTGCAGCATGGTAATTGGAGTACAAATGAGTAATTAACACCTAGGAACTCACAGTGGGCCATTGACAACAGCTAGCATGGCTGCTAGCAGCTACCTGCAGAACAGGAAAGGGGAGGTGCCGTGCAGCAAAGAAAAGAGAACTGTCACAGCAGAACAAAGCAAACTTGCAGTAGTTCAGCTACATAACACATTTTCCAACACAATCCTGGGTTGTGAAAGTACAAAACAAGAAAGCCGGCAGCTGGATGCATACCTGACAATGGGAGGGGAATTGGGTTGAAAACTGAAGTAAAGGGCAATAGATGAATCACTGCAGCCAAGAGTAAGTCAACACCAAAGGCCCCACAATAGCAGTACCTGAAGTAAAACCAATAATTAAGAAACCCCGCAGCTGGAATTGCACAAACACTCCCAATTACACCAGCATCATCCATTGCACAATAGTATAAGGTGTGAAAGCCCCACACACACACTTGTGTATTCCCAGACACTTTGCACCATTGGTGTATACAGATGGGGAACTTTTAATATGTACATGTTAGGGGAAACCATAGCTTTGATTCACCAGCATGTGTTGGAGACTGACGGTGGTGTGAAGGATGATGCTGACAACCATCTCAGGCACCGGAGGAGGAGAAGAGTGTTCAGACCCAGGGTAACCTACCAGGGGCTACACGATCTGGAGATAGTAGAGCATTACAGGGTGGACAGGAACATCATACAGCAACTTGTTGAGCTGTGCCAGCTACACCTCAGAGCCAGTAGTAACAGAGGGGAACCCATCCCAGTGGACACGAAGGTATGTTTAAGCTTGAGAATACTAGCCACAGGTACCTTCCAAATGCCAACTGCGGATATCATGGGTATCTCACAGGCATCAGCATCCAGGGTACTCCACCAGTTCCTGGATGCCAAGTTACCACATGCCAATGAGCACATATACTTCCCCCGAATGCAGGAGGAGTTGGCCAGCAATATGCATCTCTTCCACCATGTAGCAGACTACCCAAAGGTACTGGGTGCAATAGACTGCATGCGCATACACATCAAGTCACCACCCGGTGAGCAGGGTAGGCACTACATAAACTGCAAGGGATACCCCTCCATCAACTGCCAGGTCATGTGCAATGCCCAGGGCATTATCATGGATGTGTGTGCTGGCAGCCCTGGAATCTATCACGACTCCCACATCTGGCATGCCTCACAGCTGTATCAGGTATTTGCCAGGGGGGGATGCTGGCTATGCACTGGAACCATGGATGATGACTCCTATCAGAAATGCACACACACCCATGCAAGAACACCATAATGAGGCACACACGGAAACCAGAATCATCATAGAGCGCATGTTTGGGATGCTGAAATCATGGTTCTGTTGCTTGGACATATTTGGTAGAGCCTTGCAGTACTCTCCAGGCATGTGTGCCCACATCTTCATAGTATGTGCCATGCTACACAATATGATCCTGCGGAAACAGCTGCAGCAGGGACAGAATGGTGAAGGCCCTCACAGCCCACCATTGCCAAGGGATCCACAGGCACAGAGGGACTCAGACCATGAACACCCTGTGCTAGCCTCAGTAGGCAGATGGAGGCATGCACAGTATGCTCATGCCTTGGCAAAGAGGGAACGTATAGCACACACACTGACAGTATA
>NC_056727.1:523833809-523848127 GCF_019279795.1 Protopterus annectens | reverse complement strand
AATCTCGTTAGCGCGTTCTGTAAATGTTTCATGCTGTAGTGAGTTCATGTAGGTAGGCGTAGGTTCGACTCTCGGCCCTTCCCTGTGTGTGTGTGTGTGTGTGTTTCCAGCTGCCTCTGCAGATGAACATGCTTTTAGACGCTTCACAACACATACCTTGGCTATCAGCGGCCATTCCTTTACGGATGTTGTCACCCACCTGTACATGTGCCTCTGACGGTGGTGTGTTCGGTGGTCCACGTAGCGCATTCCATACCTGTGTCATACTTTTATGCGGTTGGGTATGTGAGGGTGTGGTCAATCACCATGCCTGCCACATGTGTGTGTGTGTCCATGCTCCCAGCTGCATGGGTTCATAGGGTATGGCTTTGAGGTTTCCGCAGAACACTCATATCCTGCCGCCATCCCTGTGTTTGTGGATGGTGAGCGGCTCGTGTACTGCTTGTGTGCCTGCTGTGGTTGGCGACCTCCGTAGCGTGTTCTCCACGTGCACCCTGCTATGGTGTGGTGGGGTTGTGCTGTGTACATTACACTCACGGGCTTGCCACATGTGTCCGTCTGTATCTTTGTCATTGTATATCTACGTACCTATGTTGTGCCCGTAGTGCTGCTCTTGCATGGACAGCTGTCTTTCCCATGTATCGCATATTTGCACGGCTGACACATAGAACTGTGTACGTTGCATATCCACTCATTGTCCATGCACCGTCCGTATTCCAGAACACCCTAAAGACATCTGCTGGATATCATGGCAGACAGCTATCCTTGCTGTACTGACACTGTACCCGTACACGCCATACACCTTGTGTGTAATTGCCTATTTATGGTGTGTGTATGTCTACCTGTGCTGTATGCATGGCCGTGTGTGTGTCCCGCTATAGCCATCTGTGCAGGTGTCGCCACTATGGGTAATCCTTGTGGACTGCTGTTTCATGCGCACGTCTGCACATACCTGCAGACCGTACTACCCCTCCTACGGCAGCGGCCTTAGATCGACTGCTGCCCTAGGCTGTAGGGCTCCATGGCGCCCACCACCACAACACATGGTGCCCCCATCTTGGTATACCTACATGACACACCTACTAGACAGGTGGCCCTACTAGTGCGTTGCCCTGGGCAGCCGCAGGATTGGCGTATGCCTACGGCCGGCTATGAGCACATCACAAGGCATACGAATACATTCGGTGTTTTACAACGTCTAGGTTATAATACCAGAGGGGGGAACCTCATCAGGTATGCTATAGAATGCGGATTTAGATGGATTATTAGGTGGAGGGTTGGCCACACACCAGGGTTGACCGATGGAACACTGATGAGGCCTCTTTTGAGAAGCAGGTGGATTAAACCCCCGTAACAGGAATGTAGTTTAGGTACAGATGTAGAGTTAACACACATTTGTCCACTCTTTCAGTTCTGTACCACTGTATTACAGTGATATGATATGCATATCTTCTATATATATTGTTAGATCTTTGATTGATGAGTATTCGGCATAGTACAATATCATATAATACATGTGTTAATAGGATGCTTTCTGAGATGTTAATATATGTGTGTGTAGTTAACATTGCGTCTGTGCTTTCTATGCTGTGGTTACATGTTCATTGTTTGCTGAGAAAGTAACAAATGGAAGTGTAAGGGGGGATATTTAAAGCCTGGATGCTTCTATGTTATGTGTAAGTCTCACGAGCCTACGGGTGAAAGCTTACATGTCTATGAAGTAACCTTTGTATACCATATGTGACCTGTCGTGGACAATGTCTACGTTGACTGTTTCATCTACCTATGTGTGACTTGGTTTGTGTGCCATAAGGTGCCAGCGGGTCTTTGATGTTGATTAGGTGTATCCCATGGTCAATTGACATTAATCCTATTAATTCACTGAAGGATGTTCTTCATAGGTGGGAACGCCATCGTTTGACCATCGTATGACTTTCCTAGCTGACGTTGATATTGTGCCATTGGTATGTGTTCCACACGTCACCCATTTGTTCCGCGGTATGGACGCGTGTGATCCCCATTTTGGTGCTGGCAGATTGAGTGCTGTGTACGCCGGTATTCGCACAGCGGTCTGGCTTTGTATGGGGAGTGTCTACTGTAGTCCCTCTCTGTATTTCCTGTGTTATGCCTCACTGCAGCTGTGTGATTCCACCAGGTTTGCAGTTATGGGTGCCATCTTGGTTCTACGCTTGTCCATCCCTAGCGATTGCCTACTGGACACTGGTATAGAGCAGTACACATTTCACACCTGCATTTAGCATTAGCCGGTGGATGCTTTGCACAATTAGTGGGGAGTAAGGCACGTGCTACTCCCACATCCCTCCCACGGTGCGGGACAACATATTATCTGCCAAACAACACCGAGCCCCATTTCTACATACCCAGGATCCCATGGCTGCAACCCTCGACGGTACCCATTACACATCCGTCATGTGTGCGGGAATGGGATGTGGACGCACCTCTATGGACTCTACAATCTGGGAATATCTGTTCATATGTCCTGCATTCCGTGGACAGTTGTCATCAACCTTGAACACGCTGGGGGTGCATATGTCTGGCTGTACCGTAGTCACAGCTGTCAGTTCTTCTGGGTCTCTCAATCGCAGCTGGTTGACATTGCGTACGGATGAATCTTTGGGGTCCTACTATGAACACCATTGTGCATATGTACAGTGTAGACCTTGTTGGACTGTGTCCATCTGGCCAGTGGGTTTGACTGCTGCTGTATGTTCCCCAATCGCGGATGTCTGCTTGCTACCCATATTATGTAGTGCTACGTTAACCAGGTTATTCTAAACTGAAACCGGATGGTGTAAATCCAATGATGCAGGCTAGGAAATGCTTTAACTAATCCTCAGATGTCCCATTAGGAAAATTCCGCCACTGTATTGTCAAAATGACACAACCAAAACATGTAGATCCTATTAATTCATTGAAAGATGTTCTTTATAAGCGTGAACGCCATAGTTTAAGGATCCTATGACTTTCCTAGTTGACGTTGTTGATGTGCAATTAGTATGTGTTCCGCAGGTCGCCCATTTGTTCCGCAGTATGGTAGCGAGTGATCCCCATTTTCTTGCTGGCAGATTGAGTGCTGTGTACGCCGGTATTCGCACGGCGGTCTGACTTTGTATGTGGAGTCTCTACTGTAGTCCCTATCTGTATTCCCTGTGTTATGCCTTACTACAGCTGTGTAATTCCACCAGGTTTGCAGTTATGGGTGCCATCTTGGTCGTACGTTTGTCCATCCTTGGGAAATGCCTACTGGACACTGGTATAGGGCTGTATCCATTTCACAGCTGCATTTAGCATTTTCCGGTGGATGATTTTCATTATTGGTGGGGGGTAAGGCATGTGCTATACCCACATCCCTCCCACGGGGTGGGACAATGGATTATCTGCCAAACAACACTGAGCCCCATTTCTGCATACCCACGATCCCATGGCTGCAGCCCTCGACGGTACTCATTATACATTCTTCATGTGTGCGGTACTGAGATGTGGATGCACTTCTATGGACTCGGCCATATGGGTATTTCTGCTCATATGTCCTGCATTTCATGGACACCTGTCATCAACCTTAAACACGCTGGTGGTGCATATGTCTAACTGTGCCATAGTCACGGCTGTTACTCCTTCAGCGTCGCTCGCTCCATCACGTTTCTATTGCATAGGGTTAAATTTTTGGGTCCTACAATGGACACCAATGTGCATATGTAAAGTGTAGAACCTGTTGGACTGTGTCCATCTGGCCAGTGGGTTTGATTGCTGCTGTATGTTCCCCAATCGCGGATGTGTGTTTGACTACACATATTATGTAGTGCTACGACATCCAGGTCTTTCAAACCTGAAACCGAATGGTGTACATCCAAAGATGCAGGTTAGCAACTGCTTTACATAATCCTCTGAAGTCACAATAGGAAATATCCGCCACTGTATTGTCAAAATAACACCACCATAACATGTGGATCCTATTAATTCATTGAAGGATGTTCTTTATATGTGGGTACGCCATAGCTTAACCATCCTATAACCTTCCTAGTTGACGTTGTTGGTGTGCCATTAGTATGTGTTCCGCAGATCGCCCATTTGTTCCGCAGTATGGAAGCGAGTGATCCCCATTTTCTTGCTGGCAGATTGAGTGCTGTCTACGCCGGTATTCGCACGCTGGTCTGGCTTTGTATGGGGGGTGTGTACTGTGGTCCCTATCTGTATTTTCTGTGTTATGTCTTACTGCAGCTGTGGAATTACACCGGGTTTGCAGTTATGGGTGACCATCTTGGTCGTACGTTTGTCCATCCATGGGAATTGCCTACTGGACACTGGTATAGGGCTGTACACATTTCACAGCTGCATTTAGCATTCTCCGGTGGATGATTTGCATTATTAGTGGGGAGTAACGCATGTGCTATACCCACATCCCTCCCACGGGGCGGGACGATGGATTATCTGCCAATCAACACCGAACCCCATTTCTACATACCCACGATCCCATGTCTGCAACCCTCGACGGTACCCATTGCACATCCTTCATGTGTGCGGGAATGGGATGTGGACGCACGTCTATGGACTCGGCAATCTGGGGAGTCCTATTCATATGTCCTGCATTTCATGGACACTTGTCATCAACCTTGAACACACTGGTGGTGCACATATCTAGCTGTGCCGTAGTCACGGCTGTCAGTTCTTCTGGGTCTCTCGATCGTAGCCGGTTGACATTGCGTACGGATACATTTTTGGGGTCCTACAATGGACACCAATGTGCATATGTAAAGTGTAGAACTTATTGGACTGTGTCCATCTGGCCAGTGGGTTTGACTGCTGCTGTATGTTCGGCAATCACGGATGTCTGTTTGAGTACCCATATTATGTAGTGCTACATAAACCGGGTTTTTCTACACTGAACCCAAATGGTGTAATTCCAATGATGCAGGCTAACAATTGCTTCAACTAATCCGCAGATATCCCATTAGGACATTCCCGCCTCTGTATTGTCAAATTAACATTACCAAAACATGTAGATCCTATTGATTCATTGAAGGATGTTCTTTATATGTGGGTACGCCATAGCTTAACCATCCTATAACCTTCCTAGTTGACGTTGTTGGTGTGCCATTAGTATGTGTTCCGCAGGTCGCCCATTTGTTCCGCGGTATGGAAGCGAGTGATCCCCATTCTCTTGCTGGCAGATTGAGTGCTCTGTACGCCGGTATTCGCACGGTGGTCTGACTTTGTATGTGGAGTCTCTACTGTAGTCCCTATCTGTATTCCCTGTGTTATGCCTTACTACAGCTGTGTGATTCCACCAGGTTTGCAGTTATGGGTGCCATCTTGGCCGTACGTTTGTCCATCCATGGGAACTGCCTAATGGACACTGGTATAGGGCTGTACACATTTCACAGCTGCATTTAGCATTCTCCGGTGGATGATTTGCATTATTAGTGCGGAGTAACGCATATGCTATACCCACATCCCTCACACGGGGCGGGACAATGGATCATCTGCCAATCAACACTGAGACCCATTTCTGCATACCCACGATCCCATGGCTGCAACCCTTGACAGTACCCATTGCACACCCTCCATGTGTGCAGGAATGGGATGTGGATGCACTTCTATGGACTCGACAATCTGGGGATTTCTGTTCATATGTCCTGCATTTCATGGACAGTTGTCATCAACCTTGAACACGCTGGTGGTGCATATATGTAGCTGTGCCGTAGTCACGGCTGTCACTTCATCTGGGTCTCCCGATCGCAGCAGGTTGACATTGCGTACGGATAAATTTTTGGGTCCTACAATGGACACCAATGTGCATATGTAAAGTGTAGAACTTGTTGGACTGTGTCCATCTGGCCAGTGGTTTTGACTGCTGCTGTATGTTCAGCAATCACGGATGTCTGTTTGAGTACCCATATTATGTAGTGCTACGTAAACCGGGTTTTTCAACACTGAACCCAAATGGTGTAATTCCAATGATGCAGGCTAACAATTGCTTTAACTAATCCGCAGATATCCCATTAGGACATTCCCGCCTCTGTATTGTCAAATTAACACGACCAAAACATGTAGATCCTATTAATTCATTGAAGGATGTTCTTTATATGTGGGTACGCCATAGCTTAACCATCCTATAACCTTCCTAGTTGACGTTGTTGGTGTGCCATTAGTATGTGTTCCTTGGGTCGCCCATTTGTTCAGCGGTATGGAAGCGAGTGATCCCCATTCTCTTGCTGGCAGATTGAGTGCTGTGTGCGCTATTCGCACGGCGGTCTGACTTTGTATGTGGAGTCTCTACTGTAGTCCCTATCTGTATTCCCTGTGTTATGCCTTACTACAGCTGTGTGATTCCACCAGGTTTGCAGTTATGGGTGCCATCTTGGCCGTACGTTTGTCCATCCATGGGAACTGCCTAATGGACACTGGTATAGGGCTGTACACATTTCACAGCTGCATTTAGCATTCTCCGGTGTATGATTTGCATTATTAGTGCGGAGTAACGCATATGCTATACCCACATCCCTCACACGGGGCAGGACAACGGATCATCTGCCAATCAACACCGAGACCCATTTCTGCATACCCACGATCCCATGGCTGCAACCCTCGACAGTACCCATTGCACACCCTCCATGTGTGCGGGAATGGGATGTGGACGCACTTCTATGGACTCAACAATCTGGGGATTTCTGTTCATATGTCCTGCATTTCATGGACAGTTGTCATCAACCTTGAACACGCTGGTGGTGCATATATGTAGCTGTGCCATAGTCACGGCTGTCACTTCATCTGGGTCTCTCGATCGCAGCCGGTTGACATTGCGTACGGATAAATTTTTGTGGGCCTACAATGGACACCAATGTGCATATGTAAAGTGTAGAACATGTTGGACTGTGTCCATCTGGCCAGTGGTTATGACTGCTGCTGTATGTTCCCCAATCGCGGATGTGTGTTTGACTACCCATATTATGTAGTGCTACGAAACCCATGTTTTACTACGATTAACCCAAATGGTGTTAATCTAATGCTGCAGGTTGGCAACTGCTTTAACTAATCCTCAGAAGTCCCAGTAGGACATATACGCCACTGTATTGTCAATATAACACAGCCAGAACATGTAGAACCTATTAATTCATTGAAGGATGTTCTTTATAAGTGGGAATGCCAGTGTTTAAACATCCTATGACCTTCCTAGTTGACGTTGTTGGTGTGCCATTAGTATGTGTTCCACAGGTCGCCCATTTGTTCCGCAGTATGGCAGCGAGTAATCCCCATGTTGTTGCTGGCAGATTGAGTGCTGTGTATGCCGGTATTCGCACGGCAGTCTGGATTTCTATGGGGAGTGTCTACTGTAGTTGCCATCTGCATTTCCTGTGTTATGCCTTACTGCAGCTGTGTAATTCCACCAGGCTTGCAGGTATGGGTGCCATCCTGGTCATAGGCTTGTCCATCCATGGGAATTGCCTACTGGACACTGTTATGGCCTGTACACATTCCACACCTGCATTTAGCATTATCCGGTGGATGCTTTGCTTTATTAGTGGGGAGTAGGTCATGTGCTACACCCACATCCCTCCTACGGGGCGGGACAATGGATTATCTGCCAAACAACACCGAGCCCCATTTCTGCATACCCAAGATCCCATGGCTTCAACCCTCGACAGTACCCATTACACATCCTTCATGTGTGCGGGACTGGGATGTGGACGCACATGTATGGACTCGTCGATCTGGGGATTTCTGTTCATATGTCCTGCATTTCATGGACACTTGTCATCAACCTTAAACACGCTGGTGGTGCATATGTCTAACTGTGCAGTAGTCATGGCTATCGCGTCATCTGGTGGACGGTAACGGCTGGATGGAATTCTGTTAGGATACATTTTTGGGTCCTACAATGGACACCAATGTGCATACGTAAAGTTAGATGTTGCTGGACTGTGTCCAACTGGCCAGTGGTTTTGACTGCTGCTGTATGTTCCCCAATCGCGGATGTCTGTTTGACTACCCATACTACGTGGTGCTACGTAAACCAGGTTTTTTAGAACTGAGAACAAATGGTGTACATCCAAAGATGCAGGTTAGCAACTGCTTTAAATAAACCTCAGACGTCCCAATAGGAAATATCCGTCACTGTATTTTCAACATAACACCACCAGAACATGTTGATCCCCTATTTATTCATTGAAGCATGTTTTCTTTATAGGTGGGAACGCCATAGTTTACATATCCTAGTTGACGTTGTTGGTGTGCCATTAGTATGTGTTCCACAGGTCGCCCATCTGTTCCGCAGTATGGTAGCGAGTGATCCCCATTTTGTTGCTGGCAGATTGAGTGCTGTGTATGCCGGTGTTCGCACGGCGGTCCAACTTTGTATGGGGAATGTCAACTGTAGTCCCTATGTGTATTTCCTGTGTTATGCCTTACTGCAGCTGTGTAATTCCACCGGGTTTGCAGTTATGGGTGCCATCTTAGTCGTACGCTTGTCCATCCATGAGAATTGCCTACTGGACACTGGTATAGGGCTGTACACATTTCACACCTACATTTATCATTCTCCGGTGGATACTTTGCATTATTAGTGGGGAGTAAGGCAGGTGCTACGCCCACATCCCTCCCACGGGGCGGGACGACGGATTATCTGCCAAACAACACCGAGCCCTGTTTCTACATACCCAGGATCCCTTGTCTGCAACACTCGACAGTACCCATTACACATCCTTCATGTGTGCGGGACTGGGATGTGGACGCACTTCTATGGACTCGGAACTCTGGGGATTTCTGTGCATATGTCCTGCATTTCATGGACACTTGTCATCAACCGTAATAACGCTGGTGGTGCATATGTCTAGCCGTGCCATAGTTACGGGTGTCGCTTCTTCTGGTTGAACGATAACAGCTATATGATGTTCCATAGGTATCAATTTTTGGGTCCTACAATGGACACCAATGTGCATATGTAAAGTGTAGAACTTGTTGGACTGTGTCCATCTGGCGGGTGGTTTTGACTGAACTTCCTAGTTGACGTTGTTGGTGTGCCATTAGTATGTGTTCCACAGGTTGCCCATTTGTTCTGCAGCATGGCAGCGAGTAATCCCTATTTTGGTGCTGGCAGATTGAGTGCTGCGTCCGCCGGTATTCGCACGGCGGTCCGACTTTGTATGGGGAGTGTCCACTGTAGTTCCCACCTGTATTTCCTGTGTTATGCATTCCTGCAGCTGTGTAATTCCACCGGGTTTGCAGTTATGGGTGCCATCTTGGCCGTACGTTTGTCCGTCCATGGGTAATGCCTACTGGACACTGGTATAGGGCTGTACACATTTCACAGCTGCATTTAGCATTCTCCGGTGGATGTTTTGCATTATTAGTGGGGGGTAAGGCATGTGCTATACCCACATCCCTCCCACGGGGCGGGAAAACGGCTTATCTGCCAAACAACACCGAGCCCCGTTTCTGCATACCCAGGATCCCATGGCTGCAACACTCAACAGTACCCATTACAAATCCTTCATGTGTGCGGGACTGGGATGTGGACGAACTTCTATGGACTCGACAGTCTGGGGTTTTCTGTTCATATGTCCTGCATTTCATGGACACTTGTCATCAACATTAAACATGCTGGTGGTGCATATGTCTAGCTGTGCCGTGGTCACAACTGTCGCTTCTCCTGGTTGGACGATGAAGGCTGGCAGGTATTCCGTACGGGACAATTTTTGGGTCCTACAATGGATACCAATGTGCATATGTAAAGTGTAGAGCTTGTCGGACTGTGTCCATGTGGCCAGTGGTTTTGACTGCTGCTGTATGTTCCCCAATCGCGGATGTCTGCTTGACTACCCATAGTGTGTAGTGCTACGGAAACCAGGTTTTCCAAAACTGGAACCAAATGGTGTACATCCAATGATGCAGGTTAACAACCGCTTTAAATAATCCCCAGAGGTCCCAGTAGGGAAGTATCGCCACTTTATTGTTGGAATGACACCACCACAACAGGTAAATCACGAGCACTTTGGCCCGGTCTTACCGGCCATTTGCAAGTGTAATTAGCAGACACATATCAATAAATGTATAATAATACATATTGTAATACTGAAGTTAATCTATGTTATTTGGACAATGGCTTCTGCTATTGACATACGATGCTGTGGGTGTTGCCGGTTACCATACACATGGCTTTCTCAAAGGCCGAATTCACAACTCTGAACACTACTGTGGTCTCCTTTAAGGACCCTGAGCCAGTGGTCAACATTACTCAAGCCACTGCATCACTAACATATGCCTTCTACCGGCACCTACAGGACTGCATGGATCAGGCATTCCCTTACCCAACTGTGGTTCATTGTACCAATGCCAAGCATCCAGTGTGGTGTACCCCAGCCATGCACAAGCTGTACAACGAGAGGAGGTGGCTACTACAAGGCAGAGCAGACACCTTGTGAGGTATGACACCCTTGCTCATTATATGTGAAGAGCTACAGGCTGTCATGACATAGTCCGGGGCAGGTTCCACAGATATATCTCCAAGGACTCGACAGACAATCATACGGCCTTCATTTGCTATGCTGGACACCTGGGAGGTAACTCCCAGATATGCTCTGACTGGGTTCACAATGATGTGGAGTTTACTGAACATACACACATTGCCAACATACGGGCTGACAGGTTTGGTGAAGACATCTCCACCCCCCCCCACATGGAGAGATGTCTGTACCAGCGGTTTGTGGTCCCCAAATGTTCTGTAACGCACGGGTGGGACATGCTCTCTCCAAGGTAGTGAACACAGCATCCATGGGACCAGCTGGTGTCCCGACTGTGTACTCCGTGATCTCATTGAGGAATTAGACCCACAGTTAGGACAGCTGTTTATTCTTAGCCTCACCTCGGGTAATGTACCCAAGTTGTGGCGCACGGCGACTGTAGTCTCACTTCACAGGGCCAATGCCTCCACTGACCCTGGTTATTACCGTCCCATTACCATGAGAAGACTTATCTGCAGAGACATGGGGAAGGATCATACTGCGGCCCATAGATGACGACATAGGGGACCTGCATACTTTGCATCCAACCCAGTTTGGCTTGGTCAGGGGCGGTTCATGCGTTTAAATCCTGGTTGACGTTTTAGGGACAGTCACCGAGGCCATTGATGAGGGTCATGCAGTCCATACAGCCTACCTCGACCTGGCAAAGGCCTTCAACACAATACCCCCCTCGGGTATCATTGATAAACCCATCGGCTTGGATGTGAACACGTACATCGCAGGATGGGTTGCAAACTGGCTAGGTGACACAACCCACGCGGTCATAGTTGCTGGCAGCATGTCGGACTTACTGCCTGTCACAGGCGGTGTCCCATGGGGCTCTGCCCTGGGTCCACTCTTTTTCCTACATCTACATTTCCACAGTACAAGCACACACAGGGGTTTTATGGCTGACATTGTTTGTAGATGACTGCGAACCGGGTGCCATAGTGGGACGGACGTCTGACACAGATATCCTTCAAAGGGGCCTCCCAGATATGGATATCTGCTGTCAGGGACATGGCCTACAGCTAAATGCCAGGTAATGCATAGTCATACCCATCGGGAAGAACGAGGTCACCCCTGTCCGGCATATGGGTGGCAGTCCACTGAGCACGGGGGGAATTACCAGGGATCTGGGGACCCAGGTTGTCAGTCACCATTCGTTCGACACACTCGTTGCTATCGTGGTTCGGTAGAACTTCTACATTACCCACCTGATCATGCAGGGATTCACATCTAGATCAGGGTAGGTCATCGTCTCCTTGTACTCATTACTCGTTACACCTATGATTGAGTACATTGCCCCATTCAGAAGGTATCTGACCCGACACCTACAGCAGCTGGGAAGGCCCCATAGGTTAATCGTCAGACAGATGCAGGGTGTCAGGGATTTGTGTTATGCTGCCCCACTGTAAGGACTCCTGCTCCATTCAATCACATACCTCTTGTTCAGTGTTGACCTGTGCCTGACATACGAGGCCATGTCGACCCATATTTGATGACTATGCTTCACCTACTGGATCTACATCCCTCGGAACCACAAGGGCAGGTGACGTGAACCATGACACGGTCATTAATGGAATGTGTTGGAGTGACACATACATCACCCAGACTATGCTGTGGATCTACATCACAGTACATGTGAGGCAGAGAACCTTGCTAGCCTTGTTCGAGGGGGATCTTGTCCGTTGGATGGGGGATTGCAGATATACCCCAGGGATTACATCATTGTCACTGCTTGACAGAGGTACAGCAATATAATAGGCGTTTATCTCCAGACCGGAGGGTTGGCAAAGGAAACCTAACTATGGCCTAGGGTTATGGCTGCCCTTGGGTAGATAGCCTACTCTGTACCTATGGACCTATGAACCTATGTTCATAGTTTGTCCCATTCACACTTGTCTATCCCCTATCCTCTTTCTCATGTGTATATTTCTGTGGCACGTGATTGAACTCTGTATTACCTGCAGATATGCTGTCTACAGTGCACATACGTCACGGTTGATTACAGTGTATCTGTGTACCTACCTCTGTGATACTGAGGACTACCACACATCCTTCACAGCATTACATGCATATGTCCATTCTATTATTCTTTGGCCTAAGGGGGGGTGTTAAGGCAACGGTTACACGTGTCCCTGTTTGTGCATGCGTCATGGTGGTCTTTGACCAGCCTCCGTTGCTGTCGTGGGATGAACGGTAGTGTTGGTGTGTGTTTGGCATGTGTTTTCACTGCCGGTACATCTGTGGGAGGTGGGGTTGGCACATGTTCCTCTTTGCAGGGGGCCCCATCCTGGACTTTTGTGTCATGCATCTACACTTGGCACGTGCCATATGTCCTGTGCTATTCCCACAGTCGTGTATGCCTTCATGCATTACTACTGCGTGTTACTGGCTGTTTGTATGTGGTACACATGGCTATTATGGTGGATGGCTTGGCCTATTCCCATGCTATGACATACCCATCCATCCAGGCATATGCATGTTATTCCGTCCTTTGCGTTGGCCGTGGGTGTTTGGCCGTCCGGCAATGCTACTCTCAACATGTGATGTCCCACCTTCCCCTTCTGTGCCTGTGGCACCCTGTTAGGGCGTCCTGTTTGGTAGGCAGATGTTCCGCTATATGTGTTGTGTTTGACATGTCTGCATAGCTAATCATCGGTACGGTGGCTGAACATACCGCCTTGTCCAGATGTGTGCAGTTATGGGCACCGTGGCGTGTGCACGCCTATGGGGTTTCGACAGGTCCATACCACATGTGGGATGTACACATTCTGACGACACATTCACATGCAGCCATTTGGATATCTGTACCTGAGGTGGGTTGTTAACATGTGGGGTACATATTTGCCCGCGTGGCACTGCCTAGGACAATACTTCTTACCACATTTCAGGTATGCCCATTGTGTGTAGGTGTGTAGCTGCGCAAGGCTGCTAGCTGGGTTGGGTGCATGATCGTACATGGGTGCGGGTTACATGCTATGACGGGGCTGTTGTGTATTACATTTGCATGCATGAGTTCTGCTTCTGGATATTACGCTTAGACATACGCCGTCCTATGTGTATCGGCGAGCACGTTGCTGGGTGTGGTACATGTTGCTATGCACATGTTTGCCTGTGTTTAGGGTATCTTGTTTCCTTCTTGTTGTTATATCGACACAGCTACCCGGCTGTGTACTCTCACTACTGCTGGTGACCATGCCCATGTCGCTACTTCTATGTTGGTGCGGCGCGCTGACATGCTGCGGTACACCTTCACTGGGTATGCCCACTGACAGTGCATTGCGGGACGGACACGGTATTATGCGTATCCTTTGTTCCTTGGACGGGTACACTTAGGACTTCGTGGGTTAATGTTTGGTTCTCCGCTTTGTTGGAACGGGTACTATGTTGCATAGTCTGCGTACGTTTCATTCTCCACGGGCCCTGGCTGGTGCGGTTACTATTACAGGCGGACTGTGGAAGTCAGCACTTTAGGTTGCTCATCGCCTGCCGGCTTGGCCACGCCTCTGGACGCATCCTACTTGGGCTCGCTCACGTGCCCTACGCACGTGTCTGTGGTTGCGGCGCGCACTCATTTACTATGCATATGGTGCTGCTACGCCGACTATTCACTGCACCGCCGGCGCAAGCCTTACACCGGCCTTGCGCTGAGCTTCATGAATCCCGGGGATAGTCTTGGTTAAAAATACACACTTAGATTTTTACTTGTCATTGTTAGAATTTTTCTACAAGTGCATTTATAATAAGCAGCTATCACCAAACATGGATGAACTAAACAGATACGCTCTAACTTAC